>NC_058116.1:17623809-17926428 GCF_914725855.1 Thunnus albacares
TCAGTTTAAGGTAAAAATACCATGAATGTGCGCATGAATGTTTGTTAAAAATGACAGTTTCATACTGAAATTGTATTCATACATTTTTGAGGATGAAATTGCTGCTTGAAATTCATAAACATCTTTTCAAAAATCATCCGTTCTGTATTCTAGTAAACAGCAGTGGATCATTGTGTATCCCCATTTTCCCCAGTCTCTCCTTGCCTCATACCCTCCTCTGTATTCCAGGCCCAAGGTCGGATATTTGGAAAGCTGAAAGAGGAGAACTTCTTCTCAGCGAAGGAAGAGGTCAAACTGGAGACGCACATCAAGGTTCCCTCGACTGCAGCTGGCAGGGTCATCGGTAAAGGCGGCAAGACGGTGAGTTGATGCACAGGAGAGAAAATGAACTGAATTACGGTTAAGGTCAGAAGTCTTTTGGGAGTAATTTTGAAAGTCTGTTATTTTATTCTGACATAAACAGATACTTTTTACATCAAAAGGGGCAATTTTACATCTCCATAATAATTAGATGTGTTTGGTCAAAGGTAAAAAAATTAGTCAGCAAGGAGAGAAACCTGTTCTTTGTGCAATTTATTTTTACATTTCCACTTCCCACCTACTGTAGTCTGAACTCTGTTCTTTTGGAAAATATCAGTTTTAACGACATTTTCTTTTTTAAAGTAGAAACCTTTTACTGAGATGAACTAGTATTTATAATTATATACAGAGATTTTAACACAAGCGCAATAAATATCAGTAAAAGTGCTCCACACTGTACATCAAATAGTACCTTGTTTACTGTAATTTGATACCTTTTACAAGTGATGTCAGTGTGTTTTAGAAGTCAGGCTGGAGGTGAAATGCAGAACAACACGATGACCTCTGGACTGGTTTGTTTTCCAGGTGAACGAGCTGCAAAACCTTACTAGCGCTGAGGTCATCGTACCGCGGGACCAAACTCCAGACGAGAACGACGAGGTCTTTGTGAAAATCAGTGGGCATTTCTTTGCCAGCCAGGTATGCAAAACAAGTTTAGGGCCCTGAAAACACACAGTTGTTGTTGGTTATTTTTGGATGATTACTTTGTCGAGGGTGACATTGTTAATTTGCAAATTTTGCATTTCACAACAGCTCTTAATTGAGCAGCTATGTATGTGCGGTATTTCTCTTGGGAACCGTCTTTCCTCACTTGTGACTGTTGCTCACTTTTGTTTGGTTTGTGTTTTGTGTCTTTGCTCATTTTGGCTGTCAAAGCGATTCTGCACTCTTTTGTCCAATTTTATTTATCGGTTGACATTATAGCTGATTTCAGCGTACTCCACTGAAACAGTTTAGTTTTGAATTGCCTCAACACGAGAGTCAGGAGGATGTCAGTTATGTGTTGTCTATACACACCCACTGGGTGGACCTGAGAAGAAGATTAATCATCAAAAAACGCCTGTGTGAGCGTACCATGGCTATGCATAATACATTTAAACTGAAACCAAAACTAACTGTTGCATACAGTATCTACTATCGCTAAATGTATACGAGACGATAATCAACTGAAAGATAAATAAAAAAACTGAAAGAAAAGAGCAAAATAAGTAATTAAATGTAAATGTTTGTTACGTTACTCAGTTAAAGGCCCTGCAAACCTCCACAGGGGTTATTTTGGCTAATTAGACCTCTGCTCAGGTTGAAGCTGGGTGGATTTATGATAATTATGTGAGTTCACTGGGCCTCGTGTACTAATAACAATGATAAAGGTGTAAAAATTACAGCTGCAACAAAACTAACACAAAAGTGACAATCATGCACGGCCTGCGCACACCCGCACACCTGAGAAAAGGTCTAATCAGACAGAATAATTGAAATCACCTTTGTCTGTGTACCATAGGTGTACATGCTCTAAAGACTAAATAATTATTTATGTATTTATTTACCATTTTGAGGTAAAAGTATGTTTAGGTGTGTGTTTAATGGCAGCTTTGAAGGTGACACATGTACTTTACTATTACTATAATACACCACAGAAGGGGTTTCTTTCATCGTTCCTTTCATCTTTCATCGATGGTTGTCAAAAGCTGAATCATGAAACAGGAGCTTTCTTTTCTCATTGCGTATCTGCTACTGAACTGACTGGTATCAGCGGGTCGTCAAAATATGAAGCTACTATGAATCTCATTCGGACAAATAAAGAGGTTATCTTACAAAGTAACAGTCTTTTTTGTATGAAATTCCCTCTTTGTGTTTCCTTGTTGAGCTTCAGTGCAGGGACAGTAATGAAAAAAGGGAATTTTGTATTAAAAACAACTGTAGCTTTGGAAGATATCAACTTAATTTGTATAACCCAAACTGTTAAGTCTTATATTAGCTTCAGATAAACTGTGGAACAAATTTTTACACTGTTAATTTTGTCCACTGTCCATCACTTATACTTTCAATATATGTACAGTACTGTGCAAAAGTTTTAGACGCTAAATGTAAAGTGAGGATGCTCTCAAAAATAATTCCATTAATAGTTTTTTATTTATCAGTTAACTTCATACAAATTGCAGAAAAGACAAGAAACCTTAATGAAATCAATATCTGATGTGACCACGCTTTGCCTTTAAAACAACACAGGCTCTCCTCGGTACAACTGCACACAGTTTTTCAAGGTACTTGTCAGGTCGGTTGTTCAAAGCATCTTGGAGAATTTGTTTCAGCTGTTCTGTGGATTCAGGTGTCTCAGCTGCTTCTGTCTCTTCATGTAATCCCAGACTGACTCCATGATGTTGAGATCAAGGCTCTGTGGGGGGCGTCCCATCTTTTGCAGGACTCCTTGTTCTTCTTGTCACTGAAGATGGTTTTTATGACTCTGACTGTATGTTTGGGGTCGTTGTCATGCTGCAGAATAAATTTGGGGCCTTTCAGACGCCTCCCTGATGGCATTGCATAATAGATAAGAATCTAAACATCTAAAATATCTAAAACTTTTGCACAGTACTGTATGTATGACCTGATTAATGTTTTAAAATCATGAACATACCCATCAACAATTATTTTGTCAGCATTCAACAACTACAGATCCCATTAATCTTACTTACACTAGGAGTATTTTTGACAAAACCTTAAGAAATTGATGACAGTTTAAATTCAACTAGAGCTCATTATATTTGTTTGCTGTTTTTAAGCATTGTGGAGCTGCTTTCCCTTTTATTGTACTGTACTTTATCAACTTGCTGTTATTTTCATATGGACATCTTGTCATGTCTCAGTTAACACCTCATCCTGCATGTGACGTCTTTCCAACAGACTGCACAGAGGAAGATCCGGGAGATCATTCAGCAGGTCAAACAACAGGAACAGAAGCACCAGCAGGGCGCCGCCGTGTCACCGCACCACTCCAAGTGACCAGCGGGGTGGCTCCAGTGGGCGCCAGCCAATGAATGTAGCCCTCCCAAACGGACAGAGACCTACCCAGACAAAGGCCAAGGCCAAGGGGGACATGCAGGGCAGACCAGCAGCACCGGGATCAAAACCAAAGAACTTCACGAGGGGGGAAACAAGTGAGAGCCAAAGGCTGAGGGCATTGTGTGCACTGCCAGCCCTGTGAGAGCAGATAGAGTGGGAGAAACCGTACTGATATAACTGCAAAAACAGACAAAAAAAGACCAAAACAATTAAAAAAAACAACAACAAAAAAAAAATCAAGAAAGGTGGAAATGGCAGAGAATTTGGGAACTGTTGTCTTCACAGTTAAAAAGGTAAAACAGGAAGTAGTATGTCGCCCTGCATAACGTTATCTCTTTAGTTGGACTAACATAGGCCTAACAGAAAAAGCAACTGTATTAACACGAGCGTAGGTGAGGCATTGTGATTCATACTTTGGGTTAGAGCAAGAGTGAGTTACAATGGACGCCTTCTCTCACAAGAGTTTGATTAAATATCCTTAGCAGTATTAATACAGGGTAGAAAAGTATATTGATACACACTGACAGTATGAACTGTTATTTGTCTATCAAAATAACAGTAAGTCTTGGTGTTGTTTTTAATATTTTGCTTGTTCCAGAGATCGATCGGGCTGCAGCAGCCACATATAGCGGTTTCCCTCATTTGTTCATATTTTAGGTCACTGAAATCAAAACGAGCACCCCTCCCCCCCTCCTCCCCACCGTTAGTAATATGGTGAATGGTTCTGAATTTTTGTAACAAGCCTGTGTGTGTGCCAACGCAAAAGATAACGTCCCTATGAAATGTTTCGCACCATTCATATCTGATGCTACACTTTTTTTTTCTTTCTTTTCTGCTAATTTCTGCTATCACGTTCTCATCACTCTCTCTCATCAATCATAATGTTATTTTTAATAGGATAAAAATATTTGTCGTCAAGAAACACTTTTTTTTTCTTTTTTTTTTTTTTTTTCCTTTTTAGCCTTTTGATAACGTTGAACTGACTGCCACTTGTGCTCAACAGAAGTTAAATGCAACAGAGGGATTTTTGTTTTTTTTTTTGGGTATCACTCTCCCATGCTGTAGAGTAGACTGTATCTACATTCATGCTTATTGTCCTGATGATAAAAAAAAAAAAAAATCAAAAGGACGTGTCAAAAGACATCCTCCTCAACGATCAGAGCAAATTGACGTCTTAAAAGCAAACAATCGGTGCATCTTTGCTTGTTGACAGGTATTTTGAATGTGCACCGCCACACGCTCAGCCTTACGAGGACGTCACGAGGGCGAAAACAAAATGTGAGGCGAGGGCCCGGTTAGTGGGTTGGGGAGGGGAGGGGAGGGAGGGAGAGTGCATACCTATGGAGTGGCAGTGAGGAAAAATTAGATATAGGGTGGGAGTTTATGGGGAGGCACTGTATGACCTGTGGTACACACACAACCACAAACGTGACCGCAGCCGCGTTTGGCTTTAACCCTCTCTTGTCAGGGAGCTTTCTAAAACGGCTTGACATGACAGCTGTGAATGTACGATATGCAGCCTTTTAGAAAAAAAAAAAAAAAAAAAAAAATCCCCCCCACCCCCCCCCACCTGCCGTGTCCAGCAGGCCAGGCCAGCGGCACAGACACACACAGATTGTCATTCTCACTCTCGCTTCTTTTTTTTTTTTTCTCCTTTTACTTTAACGCTTTTGTTTTCGTTCGTTTATTTTGCGAGCTGGCCGACTGCTGTGCGAGTACGCTGGACACGCAGGTCCTGGTGTCCCCTTTGTGCTTTACTTTGGAGACCATGGAAGCTTGTTGCCTTATTTCGTCACCTATCAAGACATCGAACCCATCAGCTTCATCTTCCAGACGCAAGGTTATTGCCAACACGCACAGCTTCCTCCGCGCGTGTGTGTATGTGTGTGTGCGTGTGCGCATGTGTGTGTGTATATATATATATAAAAAGAGAGAGTAATATTTATGAATCTATTTTTTTCCTATTTTGTGATGAGAGCTATTGATAAGAAACAAAAGAAAACAAAGTCCTTTTCTTTTTTTCCTCAGTGGGACACTGCCATATTATTTTGAAGGGAAGTGTTTATTTTCTTGAAAACTAGACTATGAATAATAATATAAATAAAAACCTGAAAAAATGGGAGAACAGTAAAGTGAACCACCGCGTTAACTTTGGTCAGGATGTGAACAGTGCGCATGTCAGTATTGTGATCTACCTCAGGCTTCAGGGTACCTCAGTCCAATCTTTCATTTCCCCTTTTTCCACATTTTGTATGCCTTGTTAACTGATCATTTTGAGCGTTTTTAATTTTCTTTTTTAATGAAAAAAAGAACAAGAGAATCTACAGTAATCTCTAAACTCTTCAGGTCCAGCCGACAAGTGAAACTTTGTAAACCGTAGTCAACTCTGTTGGACTGTCTTTGCCTGGACGCCATACAACCTCTTAATGATACACGTCAAAGGATTTTTCCAAATCGATTTTTTGCTAGAAAGGAATGAAGAGCAGGATCTAAGGGGTACATACCTGCCCGAAGTGGTTCTGAATGAGGATGTTGTGTACTGATTTCACCAATCAAAGAAAGAAAACAATATAAATCAGCTGATAGAAACAGAAACTAACCAACTGTACCTCCTGTTTTTCCCGACTGTACCTCCAGGTTTTTTGAGACTTAAAAAAAAAACAAAAAAAAACAAACAAAAAAAAACAAAACAATGAAGTTTATTCACTTGTGAAAAAGGAATTTTTGTAACAATCCAACCCGATCTTACCAGCTCTATTTGATAACAGCATACTCTGGGGTTGATTTGAAGAAAACACAAAGCTGCAAAAATACACTGACAGGACTCTTGAACATGGTGTAAAACCCTAGTCTTCTGTGTAGAATGTAGAACAACTCTAGTCGATGAAATGTCACTGTGTACGACAAGATAACTGTATATCTGTAAACATGTACAATAGAGTCACACATAAATGCATCATTCTCTGTCTCGCTATAACACTTATCAGTCTGCACCTGCATCGTGAGAGAGACTCTGAGAGAAGTTTAGAGTGGTCACAGCTTCCCTCAAAAACTGACTCTCTAAGTGGTTTTCTCATCGATCTACCGATTTTGAATTTTTCTTTTTGTTGTGCTGTACATTTCAGAATTACCTCTCAGAATCAAAGGCTGACTTTAGTTACTAAAACTGATGTAGGGCAAAAGAATTAAATAAATGAATGATCTAGTGAAAGTTAGTGTTTGTCTTTGGAGTTTTTTTAACTGTTGAGAGCTGATTTTTTTTTTTTTTTGTTAACCTTTTGGAGGGCAGACTTGTGTCATAAGATGAGGCAGATCATTTTTGTCCCAGTGAACACAGACTAGCAGTGCTAAAATAAAAAAACATAAAAGGTCTCTCAAACTCACACAATGCCTGAGGCTGTTTAAACAAGCCTCCCCACAGCCAGTACAGTACCTCATACTGATGATCGCTCACCAGACCTGATCAATACCCTGACCTTACCCACATGAATGCAGTACGGTGCTTCTACTCGCAACGCATGACTCCTGTGGTGGTCTGCTTCGCCGTAGTAGGACATGTCTCGGAGAAAACAGCTTTTCACTCATGGTTTGTTTGACTGTCAGCAGTAGTTTCTAGAGCAGTTTTGAAGTTGACGCTCTTTTCTTGCATTGCGGAGGACTCTTCAGACCTCTGTCTCTCTTGTGTTTTTGGCTCTTTAAAGGTGCAGTGTGTAGAATTTAGTGGCATCTTCGGAGTGGTCGTGGCGGGAAATGGAATATAATATTCATAAGTATGTGTTAATTAATGTATAATCACCTTAAAATAAGAATTGTTGTGTTTTTGTTACCTTAGAATGAGCCCCTTACATCTACAGAGGGGAGCGGGTAATGGATGTATTATAAGAGCTGGATACCGGACCGAAAATGGCGCCTATTTAGTCCAATAAGAATTGTTTAAGAATAGTTTCTGGTTTCCAGGTTTACTTCCAGGGATATGCGGCCCACTGAACATGTGCAGTAGTGTTTCCCCTGCTGGTCCCACCCTTGAGTTCCCCCTCGGCCCATAGACTTTACATTGTGGTCTGTTACATTGTTACGTCATCGATTTTTAAATCACTTTTCTCATCTCGAGGAAAGTTTTACAAATATAAAACCTCCATGGATCAAAAATTTATAATAGAAAGTCATAATTGACCTTGTTTGCAGTTCGAGGTGTCCTGTCAACAGTTTTGCAGACGTCTCTTTTACAATGGTGGTCTATGGGGAAAATGCTTTTTGGGCTGCAGGGGGATTTTTTTTCACAGTGGCCACTTGGAAAAATTGGCTGCAACACTTAGCGGTGGTGCCGTTTCCAGCTCTTATAATGCACCCATGGAGCAGGTTCTCTTCCACAGAAGCCGCCATGTTGCACCACCATGTTTCTACAGTGGCCCAGAACAGACAAATCAATCAATCAATCAGTCGCTCAAGAGAGGGCCTTTCGCGTTTTTTGTGAGTTTTGCAGCCAACGTAGGTTCTCCTACGTGCTTGGAAGGGGAGAGTTATTCATTTTGCTGCAATCTGCAACCTCACCACTAGATGCCACTGAATCCTACACTCTGGTCCTTTAAGTGCAGGTTTCCCTCTAGCTGGTTCAAGATGTTCGTTTTCATCGTGGTGGTGTTGTAAGCAGAGCATCCTGGTTGTTGAGACATCTGTAAGTCTGAGGCGAAACTTGTCAAGATGATAGTTTTTTTTTTTCTTTTTTTACTTCCAAGGATTGGTGTTTCTAAGTTTTGTGGGGTGTTGCTAGGTGTTAATATTCAGTACCCGAAAACCACAATTACACACATCACTGAGGGTGTACGAGTGTTGTTAGTCATATCACATGGTGGTTGGATAGTTTAGGCTTTATTTTGTTTTCTGTTGATCTGGTTTTTCTCGTCATTTACACTGATTTAATAATGTAGTCTGGAGTCGTAGCTGGGATTCTTTGCTTTAATATTCATTCCTCTTAGATCACTACCAATACTAGCTGTTAAATTGTGGTTTTAAAATATGCTAGCTAGGATTTTTGAACAGATTCAGGAATCAGAATGGTGCAAATAAAATATAAGAATTTGTGACATGCAAAGAAGGAGGGATGACAGAGTATCCAGGTCTGGAAAAAAAAAAGCGGATAAAACTTGTTCTGCCTTTGGGACTGAACAGAAAAGAGGGCATTCAACAACCATCCAAAAAATATGGATTAGCTGAGGAAGGATTTAGTAAAGTCTGGTCAGATGTATGCAGAACCACAGCAGTGTTTTTGTCCCGTCTTGTTAAATGAGAAAACACAAATCATTGCATGAGACTGTTTTAGGTGATCCAGTATGTACTACACTTCATATAGCACTAGACTTTCAGTAGTGGTTTTACATGGATCCATTTATTAACAACATTTCACCATTTGGGGGATTCCTTTTGTTTCCTCAGTAGGTCACGACCCTAAAGTTTCCCATGTGGGCCAAAAGGTCCCAAACACCTCAAGGTAATTGGTGACTGTGCGCTGGACAGACATACGATCCATGTTCAATATATCTCGTGGATCCATGCCTTTTCTGGTTACAGCCATGCTGTTGTTTTGAGTTGTGAGTGAACTGTATTGCTGAGCAACCTGGATCTGAGCAATAAAGAAAATTTGAAAGAAAATGCTGATTTTCACGTGTTTTCTGTTGTTTTATTACTTCAAAATTGTTTTTTTTTCACCTCTGGAATAAAGGTGCCAAATCATCTGTGATCTGACACACCACAAATGTCACTGTGTATTAAAGTACGCTTCAAATAATTTAATTTAATCTCTGATTAAACAGAACACTTACATGACAATACACATCTTGACCCAAAAGAAAAACAAACAAAACTTAATGCAGCGTAGATGCTGTTGGACCAGATTACTGTACAAAAAGCTCATGAAAGAGACAGCAAAAACTTCAGGCTTGATTTAACAGAAGCTTCACGCTGACTGAATTTACTGCACATTCACTTTCAAATAAGAATCCAGCTCATTAGATAGCATGAAATCATGACATAATTTAATTAATTACTCAAAATAACTCTTCAACATGGCACTCAGGTCTTATGAGTGCAAATACTGGTCTCTAAATTTCACAACTTGTCCAAACTCTTGAAAAACAGTAAAAAAAACTGCCCTAAACACTGTATTACAATTTATACTGAAGTTGGAAAATGTGATTGTCAGTATTATATAGCGATTTTGTCGTACCTTCATAAAGCAAGAAAAATACAACTTTTAAGTTGTATAGTATATACACAAACACAAGTATTTTAGTTACAAATAATTAACACAAACCCAACAAAACAATCATCTGAACCTGAACATTTACATATATGTTTCCACTTGTTCATGTCTGAGGTAGAAGTTTGAAATAGTCCAAAACTGCTTAACAGGCACTTAAAACACTTGTTTAGATCGAAGCAGAACTCACACTGTGTCACACACATGCAGGAGCAAAGTTTCCTTAAAATCCTTCCCTCTCTCTCTCCATGATTACTATACATTCATACATCTATATACATATTCTGTATATGATGTGCTCACACGTTGTGGCACACAATACATTTGGTAAAAAAAAAAAAAAAAAAAAAAAAAAAAACTCAGCTTCAAATATCACGGTGCCGTTTTTCTAAAAGCTGTGATCCCTTTCCAACTCCAGAGAAGTAAAGCACTTCAAATAAAAGTGACCTTGACACACGTGTGTGCACAAAGGTTTTCCAAAGAGTCGCACTTTAAAAGACAATCACTTTGAGGGCATCGAAGTGCCAGGAAGCAAACTCATTCCCAGAACTGATTACTGGACCTTCTTATTTGTGGCGAGTCCATTCTGCAATGGCGCATCCAGTTTCAGACGCCGCTGACTGTAACGGCGGATGAGGGCACCGGGCAGCAGAGCCATGCAGGCGATGGCCAGCAGCTGCAGCAGCCGCTCCCAGGAGAACAGGTCATCAAGCGACGACACCTCGGACAGCATGACTCCCGTCTGGACACAGATGAAGTTGTAGGGAAGGAGGCCTATGAAAGCAGATAGAAAACAGAGCAAATCATGAACAAACTGCAGAGACACATGATAGGAAATGTTATTTGCAGTGCTGAGAAAACTGCTTTGGTATTCTTGTTTGAACTGATGCATGCATATCTGCTTTCAGTGATTTTCTTTTCTGTTTTGGAACATTTTACATTATTTGGTAGCTGACAGCAGAGAGATGAAAACAAACGTGCAACAAAGGTCTCCAGCTGCATGTTGTGGTTCTTAATTCACACCAGGGTGCCTGGGTTTTCTGTGATTTTCTGACAATTTGTGAAAAATGACAAAATGATGAATAAAAAAGTTTCAGTCTGGAGGAAAATGAAGTAGGATATATCCTAAATAACAGCATTTGTTATCTATAATCTGGACACTGAGTTTAAAAGCAACAACTGACAAAACTCCACAGTCTAAATCATCTTTGCCCAAACTGCAGGTGCACCGTTAGAAAAAATGCAAAATTACTGTCAAAAATATATCAAGAACAGACTCAAAAATCTTGTCAACAGATTAAAGACACAGCACAGAAAAACTGAATCAACAAATCTCACACTCACACATAGAAACTAACAGGAATGAGACAAATATATAAAGAGTATAGGAGGATGACGAATATTAAATAATTAGTAATTGTCATGCAACCTATTATGACCAAACTTTAGTACAGATTGGATTCAGTTACTTCATTTATTGTTTACATTATTTGTCAGGCAGAGTGACTACATATTGTACAGTATGATGAATGTGGAGAGGGTGTCTGCATGTGCTCACCAATGAAGACTGAGCAGAAGAAGAAGGTGATGGGGATGTTTACAATCGGAGCAGACATGTTCAGAAACCAGTTGGGAGTCATTGGAAAGAATCTCAAGAAGAGCAGGAAGAAGAACAGACAGTCCTGGTTCTCCTCCACCTGAGAAAGAGAGAGAGAGCGAGACGTTAGATGTTAGACGAGATGTTTTGTCACATCGGTTTCTGATATTGTAATAAAAAAAGAAATCCAGTGTCAAATGACAGCAACCACAATAACAACAGGCTGTGTAGCTCATCAACAGGAATCATCATTTGATGTTGTTATAGTTGGAGAAGAATCAGATCCATTTTTGATGAATAACACTGCGAAAAAAACCTGTTTTCACTTTAGATTTACTTACAAATGATAATCACGTGTGATGTCTGGAAAAAATAACTCTGAATACTCTTTGGAAGCATTTAGTTTTGACTCAGATTCATTGTCAGTACGTAGCATCGCCTCCTGTTCAAGTAAGTGTCACATTTCCTCTTAAAGGTTGTGAGGTTTACACAACTTATCTAAAGGGATTTTACAAAAAGCATTGCAAAGATAAGTCCTCCTCTGTCGGTGGAGAATTTTTAAGTGGAAAATCCAATTACATTTTGCATGAACAGTTTTCTAGATGACTGATGGTTGCAGCTGTTAAGACAAAGGATTCTGTTTTGTACGTATTGTTATAGAGCTGCAACGGTTAGTCAATTCATCAAGAAGTTGACTGACAGAAAATGATTTGGCAACAATTTTGATAATCGATTAATCAATTTGAGTAATTTTCTAAAAGAATAATACAAAATTTTTTTATTCCAGATTCTCAAATGTGAATATTTACTGGTTTCTTCAGTCTTCTATGATAGTAAACTTAAGATCTCTGGGTTTTGGACAAAACAAGACATTTGAGGACTTTGGCTTTGGCAAACAGTGATTGACATTTTTCACCATTTTCTGACATTTCATAGACTGAATGACTAATTGATTAATGGGGAATTAATTGTCAGATTAGTTGCAGCCCTACCTTGCAGTAATGAGATGTATTTAACAGTGGATTACATTTAATAATTTTATTTTAATTCTAGACTTTTATTAAACACTAAAATTTGTGCACTATTTGCACTTTGGAAGTATCATGTACGTAAATTGTGAGTATCAAGTAAAGTGAGGATGCTTAGGCTTCTTGTATTTATATTTATATGTCAACAGTGTGCAGATCTTCTTCCTTTCTATCATTTATGCAGAAGATATTTGCCCCTTAAAGCAACAGTTGAATGTTGAGATTTGTGCAGTTCTGTACAAGTTTCCCTGCTGTCAAATATGATTTCATACAAACACTTTCAATATTTGTTGCCTTGAATATGTTCTCTTTACAAGAAAACGTACCTTTCTCTGCAGCATGGAGACTTTATCAGGGAAGAGGTTAACGATGTAGTGTTTTCCAAAGGCCTGGGACAAAAGGTAGCACATGGTGGAGCCCACAGTGGTGAGCACACAGGCAAGCAGCAGTCCTTCATACGGTCCAAATATAGCTCCTGCGAGAATGTTCTGCACAATGAGAAGCCTGCGTTACAAGACATCATCAATATGTTTGTAATAATCATCTCAGATCTACTGTATCTCTACCTGTGAAAGGAGAGAAACACTCTGATCTAACAGTGATTTTAAGGGTACGATTTTACCACTTTAACCTGCATGTGGTGTGTGGTTGAGGTCTCGTCTCGGTGTGACACACTCAACAGTACAGATGGTAGAAAGTATAAAACTAATGTGAGTCAAGATTTCTTGACAAGGTCCTGTATGACTGACACAAAAAGGCAAGTCTGACATCCCTTTGTTTGTAGCACTAGTTGAATATTTTCATCATCTGCATGGCGTCTTTAAAGAAGAGTCCCAAGCCACATGACATGCAGGCCTACTTTCCTGCAAGCCGTTTTGTTCTTGGAAAATTTTAAACCATGTCTCTTTTCTCTGTCACATATATTCAGACATGTTCCAATGTCCACGTCCCAATTCTTATCCACTAAAATCCAAAGATTTACTTTTAATCGTATTTTAACACACACCATTTGTTCACTCGGTCACAACGTCCCCCTTGTCATCCAGCATCAGTACAGAGAACATTTGAAGCTATTTTTAAACGTACCAGGAACGAGGATCCAGGAATGGCAAAGGACTGCTTGTAGAGATAAGCACTACAGAAGAGTAGAAGGACGTATCCAGTGTGCTCTGTCTTGTAAAACTGCAGCAGCTCAGCCAGTTCCCTCAACTCCTCCAAGTCTGACGGGAACTTCAACCTGCCACAACATCACAACACTCCAGTTAGTCTCATCATCCGCTCATCCTTCATGTACAGACAGCGCTGGGAAATATGGACAAAAAAAACATGGTAACAATGTTTAACAAACAAAGTAAATGAAAGCAGGCTGATATTTGTAATTTAGAAGTATTTTACCCAATTTGTCTCACATTAGGGAGGCAACTATCAATTATTTTCATTAACGACTGATCTGCCGATTATCTCAATTAATCAATTTGTAGATAAAATGTCAGAAAATAATGAAACATGGCCATCACAGTTTCAGAGCTCAAGGTGAGGCCTTCAAACTGCTTGTTTTGTTTACTCGATTAATTGATTAGTTGATTGACAAATTAATCTACAACTATCTATCTACTAATCGTTTTGAGTCTTTTTTTTACTTTTTAAATATACTTTCTTAGGTTTTTGCACAGGGTAAATGTACATACTTAAATGTAAAAAAACCCACATTCAATACAATAATCAACAATAATAATAATACAATCATCATCATGATCAATCTTAATCATCAATCATAATAATAAATCGTCAACAATAATACAGCATTAAATAATGGTGTTAACACTGTTTTTGTTGTGCTTTAGGCCATTGAAGCAACTCTTTACATGAGAGGCCATACAAAATATAACATTTAAAATTATACATTTATAATAAACAATATATGTCATAAAATACAAATATACAATACACAGAGAGATTTTAAGTCATACCTGTTTTAAGTCTTTTTTTAAAATTATTTTTAAGAAAAAAATGCTAAAATTCTCTGGTTCCAGCTTCTTACATGTGAATATTTTCTGGTTTCTTAAGTCTCCTATGACAGTAAAGTGAGTAACATCACAACTAGTTTTAAGCCAAACCTGGTCACTGAAAATAGACTTTTCAGTGAAGACATCTCATGTCCAGCAATTGAACTTTTGAAATGAAAAATAGTTGTATAATATTTTTATAATCTCTAAATCAGGTAATTGAACCTGGTTAGATGAGGACATCTCTTCTCAGGCCAAAACCAACGAGTGCTGAGGTCACATATGGACCTTGGTTTGGCTTATCAGGTTTAGCTGATAAGTACAAAATCTGAAATCATCTGAGATACATTACGATGATTGATTCATGATTCGTTGTCACTGAGTTTGACAGTAGTTCAAAGTCACCTATTAATCTATTAATCCAGTAATTCATGTAGGGCTGCAACTAACGATTATTTTCATTATCAATTCATCTGTTTATTATTTTCTCGATTAATCGATTAAATTAGTTATTTGGTCCATAAAATGTCAGAAAAGTAAGAAAAATATCAATCACTGTTTCCCAAAGCCAAAGGAGACGTCCACAAATGTCTTGTTTTGTCCACAACCCAAAGATATTCAGTTTACTGTCACAGAAGATTAAAGAAGCCAGAAAATATTCATATTTGAGAAGCTAAATTCAGAGAATTTGGACATGATTTCTTAAAAAAAAGAGAAAAAAGACTCAAAATGATTAATCGGTTATCAAAATAGCTGGCAATTAATTTAACAGTTGGCAACTAATCGATAAATCGTCTGATCGTTGCAGCTGTAAAGTCATGATAATATTAATAGACCGTAGTGTGCTGAATTCCTGTGCAATTATTCAGAAAATGGTAACTTATTTCTGGTTGATGAGTGTATCTGTGTGTGAGAGACAGACTGGAGGAGATGGGAGCATGAGAGCATTAGTCAGCTATCTTAAGGGATAATAACCTTAGAGAAGCATACAATTTCAATGCCACCTTAGGCATTGTGGAGAGACTTATTTGGCGTTACATCCTATGGAAATACGTAGCTATCATGCTACAGCTTAGCTTAGTCACCTGGACTCTTCGGAGCTGTCAGTCGGCTCCTCGGACTCTTCCGTTTCAGCATGCTCGGTCTTGGAAGTTGCGTGAGAGCTTCTCCGTGGTGCCGGAGGGAGGTAGAGGGATAGTGAGTACAGGTACAAGCTGGCTGCAACAACGACAGCGATTAGTCCGACAAGTGAGCGCATATTCCTCACTTTGTTGTTCACCAGCAAACGGCTGGTTCTCCTCCTTCCCTCAGTCAGAGCAACCAACGGAAAAGACACAATAACCAACCGCCATGACGTCACGTCCCCCTGCCAACACACTCGAGTTTTTTTTTAATTATTTTTTATTTTATTTTAATATTTTAGGTCAAAGATGTTGCATTATTTGGCCGAAAGCTAGTGTTACATACCACAGTAAGGTAGCTAATTTAACTGCATACTAAAAAATAAATAGATAGAAAAAATAAATAAATAGAGTTTTCTGTTCCGATCCAGGCCAGGCGGGGGCGGAAATGCGCGTAACTAGTGGTTACCGTCAGCGATATTTTTTTTCCTAGGATGGCGAAGTCATGACCCGCCCTACTCTGCTTCTGATTGGATTATCTTCATATTCGTATCCTAACTCTAACCAATCTCATTCCTTATGTCTAAACCGAACAGATCCAACCAATGAATGCAGTGAGTATTAGCCAATCAGAGAC
The DNA here is from genome assembly GCF_914725855.1 of Thunnus albacares. Classification (NCBI taxonomy): domain Eukaryota; kingdom Metazoa; phylum Chordata; class Actinopteri; order Scombriformes; family Scombridae; genus Thunnus; species Thunnus albacares. Next base: position 17,639,875 of record NC_058116.1, read on the forward strand.
AGAGTAGGGCGGGTCATGATTTCACCTTCCTAGGGGAAAAATGGCTTACCGTCAACTGCCAGTTGAACACAAAGTGTAGAGGACGAAGAAGAAACTGCTTTGAAAACGCGCTGCATTGCTTCATGGACGTGAAAGTGTGATAAAGGTGATGTTGCCATGTTAGCAAGAACAGTAAAGTTACAAAGTTCAACCTGCAGCACACCAGAAAAAAGTGCGATCGTTTGTAGTGTTTGGTCGACAGCATGGCTCAATATACTCGCGTTTCTGGGTCTGTTGGATTAATTTCTCTCAGGAATCCTCCTGTCAACGCACTCAGGTGAGCTGGAGTCAAAAACAACTGCAGAACAACTTCTTTAATCCTGTAGAAAAACATATTTAACGTTGCTTTATCACGTTGAAACTTAATGACTTCTTCAAACTTCTTTGTTTATAAACTTGATTTTTGAGCTGATGACATATTGTAGACAGTAAATGATAATTCTGTTTGTGGCCTCAGAGGCTCCATCTGTAAAACATGATGAATAGGTTTCCATATGGTCCATTAAACGGCTGATTAAGCAGCACTTTCCTCTCCCCAGGCCCTTATAAGTCTGTTTGTATTTCTGTTACTGGAGTTTTATAACAGTTTATTCATATGAAGTCTGAACAAAAACTCTCATTAGCTTTCCAGCTAAAGTCTCCTTCTTATCTAACTTACAAACATGAACACACCTCTTGTCCTGCACCTTAGTTTGTTGAACGAGCCACCAAACAAACGTTCACAGGGGGAAAGTGCATAATATATAAATCCATGGTAGGCACACACTGTCTGACCATGACTTGTAGCTATAGCAGTTTGTTCACTTTGTCTCTTGTGCCATACATTGTAGGACCTCTATGTGTAGCACCGGTAGCCTGCCAGCTAATGTCAATCAAACAAGCCTCTGACACGCCCCTCTAGCTGGCTGAGACAAAAAGTAGCATTTCCCATATTTCCTCAAATACATTTTTCTTCAATTTAATAATACAGAGCTATTAACAATATGGATATGTATTTAAAAAAACATGTTGACATTAATATTTGACTGCAAAGAGGGATAATTAAATGTGATTTTAGTTGGACTTTAAAGTTTATTTATTCACTTTGTTCACACTCACACAGTTACACATATTAACACCTGAAAGCTTCCCAGTCCAAAAAAAAAGTCTGATCTTATGTTTTCTCTCATGTCTTATAATTATTTTTTTATTTTATTTTAATTAGGGAAGAACAGCAGGGAGGTCTGACTTTGAACTGTCCCCTAAGCTTAACTAACAACAAATGTGTTTGATACTATAAATGGGGAGGATCTGGGGAGGATTACCCACATTTTAGTGAATTAATGTGTGAACCTTAGCAACACTTTGAGTCCAATGTCATACTGTATAGCAATAACTTGTGTCTTTGTTGTACAGTTCAGTGGTGAGGCAGGGCATTGTTGACACGGTGAAGAGAGCTCTCAGCGACCCAGATGTGAAGTCTGTTGTCATCTGTGGACATAATGGAATATTCTGTGGAGGTAAATACATTTACACCCTTGTTTCATATAAATTGGAACTGGATTTCATTAAAAATGTGTAGAAAAGATCTTTGCACAGCAATCACAACAATACTTTACAGGGTGTTAATGAGAGCAGGAATCATAACAACAAAGTAATCTCACCAGGAAGCTCTATAAATATTCTTAAGTGGTTGATGTTAATTAAATAACAAGGGCAACTGTGTGTTGTATGATAAACATGAGCTATTGAAGAATATTTATACGAGCCTTCGGAGTCTTTGGAACCAGATGCACCTTATATTGTGTTGTTTGAGCTTCCTGACTACATCATCGATTTGAATTTGTATAACAGGAGCCGACATCAAGGAGTTTGGGACCACCATGTCTGGGCCTCCGCTGGTACCGATGATCCACGCTGTAGAGGCTGCAGACAAGCCGGTGGTGGCAGCCATAGAGGGACTTGCTTTAGGTGGAGGTCTTGAGTTGGCGCTTGGCTGTCATTATCGAATTGCACACTCCAAAGTTAGTTTACCATTCAGATCTGTCTGTGTCTCTCTCAGTCAGTGTCTCTCTGATGTGACTGTCGAGCTGCATCAGTGTCTAACTGACAGTGTCGTCTTGCATGTGACAGAGTGACCTTTACATAACACTCAATCAAATAGCTGTTTTCAAGTCATTAAAAACAGGACCAGTTCATCTTGGTTAGGCCAAAGAGAAAAAGGAAATCTGTTTTTTTATCCCTCTAAAATATACAGTACTTTCAGGAGGTAAGAAAGACAGTCTTGTTTGTAGTTTTATCACACTTTTTTTTATCATTCTTTTGTGAGAGTTTCTGTAATAATCCATGTAATGTGGTTATTGGCCAGAGGACACTGTGCCTGTGAAAGTCATGCAAACACACACTGTTCATTACCTTCCATTCATCAAACTTTTTGTACCTTTGTCTCCTTTCAGGCCAGACTGGGGCTTCCAGAGGTGAGTCTGGGTCTGCTGCCAGCTGCAGGGGGAACCCAGCGTTTGCCAAGACTCATCGGGGTCCCAGCAGCCTTAGACCTCATCACCACAGGTAGCAAAGACAGGTTAACCTTGCCTCACTTTTACAGAGTTGATAATTACGAGTTTTGACAGTATTTAAAGTGCTAAATAGATTATTGCAAAACATTAATAAATATGAAGAAGTTGTTTTTTTCTTAAAGGGTTCTGTTTGTACACCTACATTTTTAGAGTTTCAGTTGGGTCTTGTAATACAGGAACATATGGAGTGTCCATGCATGTTATATTTATGAAAATGTAAGTTAAACACCGTAAACAGGAGTACAGCTGCTCTCACCAAGAGATTTGTAGTCTACTCATATGACCAGCAGGGGTCAGCGTGTATTTACTTTTACTTTGTTTACCACCACTGAAGCCTTTTGTGTGATTCACTGCTCTGTTAAGATTGTTAGAAATTTTCTAAACAAATTGCATTTAGGCAAACTGTTATTCCTCAACCTTTTTTTAAAAAAAATTATGTTTGTGGCATTTTGCCTTTATCTGATAAAGGCCAGATAAACAGAGTACGCTGTGGTTACATGGAATGTGTCTCAACCATCAAGCCCCCTAGATGTCCCATTTATCCTAATCTAATAATTGCAAATGTCACATGTTGTCTATGTTGACCCTTCATGACTTTCATGTCCCCCACAGGCCGCCATATCACTGCTGCTGAGGCGCTGACACTTGGAATAGTGGATCAGGTTACTGATCAGAACACTGTGGATGCAGCTGTGAAGTTTGCCCTGAGTGTTGCAGGTGAGATACAAACCCCCCCCCTCCCCCCTGAAAGCACAAGGTGCCCACTGGTATAAAATCCACTTGCTTTTCACTGGTTTAAAAATTAACTCAGTGAAAGGCAGAGAAATTCCTCCTAGAGCAGTTATTTTGGGCAAATCCAACATCAAGAAGTGTCGACATGTAGGTTGTGGAAGTCAAAGGAAGCAGAAGACACGGCAAGCAGATTCTCCACCACAGAAGCCATAAATGTTTCATGGCTCTGTCAGATGTGCTCTGATGTCTTCACTGCTTTTGCTGTATTATTCAGAAGGGCGAAAAGGGACAAACTTTCCTAGAATATTAATAATGGGCCCTTGCCAGTCATTTAGGTGGATAAGGATTGCCCTGTGCTGGTGAATCAGACTCATTTACACCCTGAATGGATAGCTTAAGTGTGCCAAGTCCCTGCAGTTCTGAAGGAATTGTTTCTCTGTCTGTTTCAAAGAAAACCCAGTCAAATTCACTACACAGTGACAATACTGAGAGACAATACTGGCAGGCTCAACTTGAATGAAAAATAAAATAACATTTAAGATTTATCTATTGTGCTCTTTCAAAAAAAAGTATCAATTTCTAATTATTAATTTTCCCACTGTTATTATTGTGCAAATTATTTAATTCAACACATTTAAACAAATGAAACAAGAAGTCATAATTATATACATTTTATTTTCATTTTGAAGGAATTGTTTGGGGAAAAAAACGCTTATTTGCAGTCTTGTGGAGAATTAGATGAGAAGCTTGAGAAGATCATGTCATTACAGTAAATATCAAGCAACAGCCAGCAGAAGATTAGCTTAGCTTAGCAGAAAGACTAGAAACAGAAGGCAGCAGCTAGCCCGGCTTCCTTCCTAAAAAAAACTGCCCAGCAGCACCTCTAATGTCTTTCTATACCTCTAATATGTCTCTATAGCTTGTTTGTTTTATTTGTACAAAAACCAAGGTATAAAAACGCACATATCCCCTTTGGTATTGTGAACTAATACACATACTGTAGGTGTGTGGCTTTGTGTTTACATTGTCAGAGTACATGAGGAGAAGTTGTGTTTTGTTCAGCCTTTCCCCAGCAGGTCACTGGTTGAACAAGAGCCATTGATTTTTCTGCATGAAATGGAACATGAGATGAGACATAAGATGTTTTCTGTACTATACAGTAGGTAGAGGGATACTTGTTTCATAATTGTGATCTTTAACTGTTTGTTACAGTCATTCTTGACGATGACAGCTAATTTCTAATGTATTTAATTTGTTTTGAAACCTGTGTGGGATGTTGTGCTTTCTCTCACCCCACCTGTGCAAGAGTTCAACTGATTCAACTGTATTTCTCAAGGATTTTGTGTAAAACAACATTTTACAATTAAATATGATTGCCGTCTAATGCTCTTTACAAATGCTTTTTTTTCACACATGCCTGCCAAGATGACTTTGAGTGGGTGAGAAAGTGAGCGTTGTTAGTAAAGCTTAGGCTTAGAGTGAGTCACACAGAGAAGCCAACAGCATACATGATGGAGATTTGAGTAGATAGAACGGAAATCTGAGGAGATTTTGACAGATACTCCAATCTTGAGTTGAGTTAATTAGCAGGGCTGTTAAATCATTGAGAAGATAAATTTTAATCAGACAGACAACCTCCTGTCCTCACACAATTTACTGTATGATTTTCAGTCTGGCTCCACTGACACCTGTTTATTGTATTTAACTGCCTACATCAGGAGGGAGGTAGACTAAGGGAATTTTTGTGGTATGGCAATGTTAGGTCTAGAGAAGGCATTTGATATGGCTGGTCATGCTATTTTATTGTCCAAACTGAAAGTCATTGGTTTTCATAATGCAGCAGTCAGTGGGTAGGCTCTTATCTGAAAGACAGGAAGCATTTGGTGGGACAATATCTCATCCAAGGTCTATAGATTGTGGGGTCCCACAAGGGAGCGTACTTGGACCACTATTTTTCCTCTAATTTATAAATGACCTGAAGTCTGTCACTTCATGTAAACTCTTTTTATATGCAAATGACTCTGCAGGACTGGTTTCCCATGAAGATAAAAGCATAGTTTAAAGTACGCTGAGTGCAGAACTTCTTAATGTCAGCAGGTGGATGACTGATAATAAGCTGTCACTCCATTTAGGAACGGTGGATTCCATACTGTTTGGGTCAAAGATAAATTAAAAAGGTCCCCTGGTTTTAATGTTGTTGTTGGTGACAACGTGCTTGCAGCTAAGGAGTCAGTCAATTACTTTGGCTGTGGGCTGAAAAGGTGCTCACCAAGGTCGATCAAATAACACGCTTCTTAGCTAGAATTTCAAAAAACTCTGGACAGGAAAGCAATGGTGACCCTGGTAGGAGCCCTTGTCCAGCCTTATTTTGACTGTGCTTGCTGTTCATGGATACAATGGCCTAACTTCATACCTTAAAAACAGTCTTCAGACTTCTCAAAATAAGGTAGTCAGGGTTATTCTGAATTTCCCCATGGGAACTCACCTTCACTCTTCTCATTTTGAAAGGCTTTGGTGTTTGAAAATACAGGAAACAGTCTCTCAGACTGAATTGTGCATTGTGAATGGTGCTGTCCCTCAATACCTTTATTTCATCCATGTGAGGGATATTCACAGCCTTTCCACCAGAGGCAGTTCCACTGATTTTTTTTTTCCCTTCCAGGTTTAAGAGTAACCTGGGGAAGGAAACATTTCTGTACATGGCAGTAAATCTGTGGAATAGATTGCCAGGGAATCTTAAAATCATAAGCATCTTGGGAGGTTTCAAGCTGGCAGTTAAGAATTGGCTCAGAGGTTATTTACAGCAGGATATTATGTCTGTTATTATTTTGTTTTCTTGGTTTTGTATCGATGTAGTTTGTTTATTTTAATTATTATGTGCAGACCTTGCAGACATGTATATAATCTGCTGAGGGGGCTGTGAAATAATGTTGATATGTTGATGTATTTATTTATGATGTACAGAGTTCGAATTAGTTTTATTAACTGAGTGGTGAGTAGAGCAACAAAGCAATAAAGCACTGAGGAAGAGATTGATTTAACACAGTGAATAACTTGGGCTTTATTGTGTTATCCTGACTTTCCTTTTATGTAAGCACTCAATGCCCTGGCAGAGCTGGTGTTTTTAAATGAAATTGTCAAATAAAATCAATCAATTAATCAATACAACGGCGACAGGAAATGTGTATCTAAATTTGTGAGTGCCATTGGCTGGTGAGTCAATCAGCACAGAATAGATTAAGTCTTTTACATCCATAGGTGCAAACAAAAAACAGCACATCACTCACTGTAAAGCCGGCACATTTAGGCAAAAATCTGTTAAACTGATGCACGTGTGGCTCATGCACACACACACACAGACACACACACACACACACACACACACATGCACACACACAGATTCAAGTCTCTCGCTGGTGACCAGATTAACTTTTTTACCCCAGTAGTTGCAACATCTGCCCGCTACATCTGTCAGGACAACCAGGCTTCCCACTTGCCGCACAACAAATCCATCAACACAGCTCAACCATTTACAGATTAACTGCTGCAATAATGCCGTCCTAAAGTACATCGGAATCACATCGCACTGCAATTCAGCATCTAATCGACATTTCAGTGTGGAATGAATGTATATTTAACTGTTGGCTGAAATGACCTGCACCGTTCATTCTTCAGTCTTGATGTATTGATGTACACTTATTAGACGCAATTGTTTGTTATTGGACTAAGTGGAGAGACCATGGATCAGATGTGGCTGCTGTCTCTTTAAGCTTTGCCATGGTGACCCAGTTTCTGGCCCAGACCCACAGCTGAGTGTAATTCAGTGGAGCTGTGAAGGATTCTGTCTACTGTCTCATGTAATCATGTCAGAGGAAACAGAAATGGGAATTAAGATGCTTTTAACAGGGTTTAAGCAGAGTGGCCGTCTTCTTCACCCTCACTGTTTCCAGGTTTAAATTACTGCCCACACAAAGTCTTGAGTTGTCAAGTTTTTAAGGCACTAATATTAAATCTTTTCATGTAGTCTCACCTGGAAATTTGCTTCGGTATTGTGCTATTGCTCACAGGCCGTAGAATCACAGAAATTCAATTTCGCCCCCCTTTGCTCTGAGAGTCGGAAAGTTACTAGCTATTTTGCCCAGAATTAAATTGTTGCTTTTCATTCGGTTTCAGATTGGTATTATTCAAGGTGAACTGTAACGGTGCACTGGCAGAGTCCCTCCGATTATCTTGGAAATGGTCTGCCAAATCACTCTGCTCTTAGAAGCTACTGGGGTATCCAGTGATTGAGTGGATGAGTGTTTCTGAAAAACCAATTACAGCCAGACTGAGTGCTGGCTGGCAAATTGAAGAATGTTGAAAAAGTGCTACCAATGGAAACTAGGAGGCATTTTTCAGTTTCAAGAAAAAAATTATGTATGTAGAAAAATGACATTCCACAGTAAATTTTTGATTAATTTTCTTTTACCTGGAAGCAAGAATCACAGAACTACAAGTGAAAAGTTTATTCCTTTGGAGTTACTTTTCTTCCATGTTTCTGTTTCAGAACAATCGCTGGATGCCCGTCGTATAAGCACCAACCCGTGTCCTCGCCCTTCTGACTTGGATGCTCTGTTTGAGGGGGTGATGCAGAAGGTCCGTCAGTCTGCCCGTGGTGCCATAGCACCAGTTGCGTGTGTCCAGGCAGTGCGGGCAGCTGCCACCCTGCCCTACACTCAGGGCATGGAGCGGGAGCAAGAGCTGATGGCCACTCTCTTCAACTCAGGACAGGCTCGTGCTCTGCAGTACTGTTTCTTTGCTCAGAGAGCCGTTGGCAGGTGGAGCATGCCTAGTGGAGCCCGCTGGGACACGAGCAAGCCCAGGCCCATCCGTAAAGCAGCTGTCATTGGTAAGAGCTTTGAGCTTTTAACTTCTATGAACACGAGTACATTGACTCATCAGGCTATCTGTGTGGCATCTCCAAATTCACGTTGCCTATGGAAACCGAGCCCTCGTTTACAGTTCAGCCGGGTATAAGTGGATGAACTCTCTCCTCCCCACAGGGAGGATTGGATGTATGACAATCTGGATATGTGAAGCTCAGCAGCTTGTGCATTAAATTTGCAAGCTTTGGAGAAACCTTATGCTACCAGGCAAAAACTATTTAGAGTCTAGCAATGTGCATATTGCACAAAAGAGAATCTTATACTTAAATATAGAGTAACTTTATTAGTCAGCAATGTCTATGGCCTTAGTTTTTGTGATTCTGAAGTAATTTTTCTGTTACCATGTCATTTTTTGTTTGTTGTTGTTTTTTTTGTCCTCCAAGGTCTCGGCACAATGGGGAGAGGTATAACGGTAGCCCTTGCTCAGACAGGGTTGTTTGTTGTCGCTGTGGAGACCCAGGAAAAGCAGCTGATGGAGGCAAAGCAGGCAGTATCAGGGATGTTGGAGCGGGGAGCTAAGAGACGTGGGGTGGCTCCTGTGCTCAACCTGGTCTCTTACAGCTCTAACCTCCAGGCTGTAGCAGATGCTGACCTGGTCATCGAGGCTGTTTTTGAGGACATGGCCCTGAAGAAGAAGATCTTCCAGCAGCTGTCTGCTGTTTGTAAACCGGGCACTTTCCTGTGCACCAACACGTCTGCACTAGACATAGACCACCTGGCCTCTCAAACCCGCAGTCCAGAGCTTGTGGTTGGGATGCACTTCTTTGCCCCGGCCCATGTCATGAAGCTGCTGGAGGTGGTGTATGGACCACGCTCCTCTCCTGAGGCCGTGGCCACTGCCATGCATCTGGGAAAGAAAATGGGCAAGGTCAGTGTGGCTGTTGGCAACTGCAGGGGATTCGTGGGGAATCGCATGCTGAAGCCATACCTGGAACAAGCTTTCTTCCTATTGGAGGAGGGCGCCACACCTGAGTTGGTAGATCAAGCCCTGGAGGAGTTTGGTTTTGCCATGGGTGTGTTCAGAATGTCCGACCTCTCTGGGCTCGATGTGGGCTCGAAGATCAGGAAGGCATCAGGGCAGCCAGCCAGAGTCCAACAAGGCCACCGGTACAGCCCCCTGGGAGACCTGCTTTGTGAGCACGGACGGTTCGGTCAGAAAACAGGCCGGGGATGGTACCAGTATGACAAACCCGGCAGTCAGGTAGCCAGGTCTGACCCATGGGTGCACCGCTTTCTGGAGGAGTACAGAGCCCGGCACGGCCTGGTGGCACGGCGCATAGACCACCAGGAGGTGCTGGAGCGCTGCCTTTATAGCCTGATCAACGAGGGCTTCCGCATCCTGGAGGACGGAATAGCTGCAGGACCTGGAGACATCGATTCGATCTATGTGTTTGGCTACGGCTGGCCCAGGTACCGGGGAGGTCCGATGTTCTACGCTGGCATGGTGGGGCTGGAGAGGGTCCTGGAGAGGCTGGAGCACTACCACCAGGCTCACCGTGATGTGCCTTACCTGCAGCCCTGCGGCCTGCTCAGGAGGCTGGTGGCCAGCGGGAGCCCGCCCATCCACAAGTGGAGTGAAGTCATCAAGAAAGTCCACAGCCAGCTTTAAAACAACATTTCAGCTTTAATCTCTTAATACACCTCAATAATCATGATCTCATACTGTGATAAACAGAAAATGGACTGCACTTAAATTGTGCTTTTCAACCTAGTAATACTCACTGATTTCTTATTTATTGTGATCATTGGTGATATTAAAGACGGCTGCTGTGCTTTCTGTGATTAATAATCATAATATCTGAACTGCCATGTGTGCCAGTTTATTAAGTACAGCTGAACAATCTTGTGTAATCCAAAACAGCAGCCCTGCAATAAATTGTATCTTTGTGAAGCTTGTAAAGTTAATTCTCTTGTGTATGTAAACAGGGTGGAGAAAATGCTATTAATAAACTGCAGTCCAGTAGCTATAACACAAACCACCACAAACCTCAAACGACTGAGCTGAATAAACACGTCTCTGTCCGTCTCAACAAAACTTAACATAATATGATCCACAAAAAAAAAAAATTCTAGCAAAAATGATGACCATTCATTGATTCCAGCTTCTTAATTTACTGCTTTTCTGTGGTTTATATCATTGTAAATAAAATGTTTTATTTACAATATTTTGGACTAATAGTTGGACAAAACAAGACATTTGAGAATGTCACGTTGCACTTTGGGAAAATATAACAGCTATTTTTCACAGTTTTCTGACAAACAAACCATAAATTGATTGTCAGTTGCAGCCCTAATTGCAGAGCTGTTGTATTGGAGTGCATTCAAAAGTACAGCTGTACTTAATACAATACCTCTTTGTGAAGTAGAAAAAAATAAGCATTATCTGTCAGGGTGTGTGATTGAAATACACTGATGGGGAATTTTACTCTGATGTGCAGGGGATTTCTATAAAGACGTGTGACCACAATCTGCAGGTTAACCTTGAATAAAACACTAATTATTTGCAACCTTTCTACTGATCTTCTTACAATAAGCTTGTTCAGGTTTAAATAAATGCTTTGTAATAAATATGATTGTACTTTTATACTGTATGTATCATCTCATATGTCATCTGCTGCCTCAGTAAAGATGTCATATACTCATTTGTTCCTTTTTTGTGATTTATTTGTGTAAAGCTCACTACAGTATTAACCTGTGCTATTTTTGGCTTGTTATTCTAACCCTCAGTACATTCAAGAAGCTGGCAGTGGCATTTCGATTTGCTCCATCAGGGAAATATGCTTCTCTGGAAGACAAAAAAAAAAGGGAACTGAGCTTCATGTGGTGCTTTTTCTGTGTTTTTTTGCTGCGTCAGCTGCAGCGTTGACAGAGGAGAGCTGAGGGAGACACGCAGCTCTAAACTGCTTTTATATAAATCAGTGGCTCATTCCCAAATAAATCTCACACCCTCCAATGAGCAGATGTTGGGGCTGCCACCTAGCGGCTGAAAGCTCCAGACTGAGCAGCTGGATTATGATTATACTGTATTAAGCTCCATTTTATGTACAACTAAAATACTCCCAAAACCTTTTATTAATTAATCGCAGGTAAATGCATGATAATTAAAAAAAACATGTTTTAGGAATCTGATTAAACCAAGATAATTATCAGATATTCCGATTGTGGCCCATGCGTGAATATATATAGGTGAAATAGAGAGTGTAGTCCTTTCAGATGCAGACCCTGGTGTTTTGAAGTTTTTTTAGAGGGGCTGATGAAAGCCTGGGTGTGTGTTTGAAGTGCGCAGAGCAGCTGGCTTTGTGTTTGTGGACTCCTCCCGTTATGTGATGAAGTTCAGATGCGCGCCGTTGTTCCGTACGCGCGTCACCAGCGGACAGAGGAGCTTCCCGACGCCAGGGGAGAGGATGGAGAGATGTGTGGATCACGACTACGGGAGGCTTTGAATATGACATTAACACCTCGCTAATTGATACTCTCCTACTTTTACAGGATATTCTACCACAATTTGCAGGAGCTGCTTTGAGATCCAGCGCTGTCGTACGCGTCTGTCTTCCCCCCACCCCCCCAGTTGAACAGCTTCCTGGGCTGCGTGGACCGTAAACCTCGCCTCGGTCCCTCGCGGTCATGTTATAATTTACTCGGACGAATTTTTTTGGTTTGTTTTTAAATTCAGGAAATGTTGGCATGGCCGCCTCGGGAGCACAGAGGTGTCCGAAGAGTGAGAAGTTGGACGAGGCGCAGGCTTTGGCCAAGAGCTGCGCGGGGAGACCAGACTTCCTGCCTTGTGATGGACTCTCCATCTGCGCTACGCACAGCCACGGGAAGTGCTTCAAACTGCACTGGTGCTGCCACTTGGGCTGGTGTCACTGTAAGTTTGTTTTAAATGGTTTAACCGCTCTCTGTGCTACCAGAAATGTATCACTGTTTGTATAATGACAAGTTATTTAGGATATTTGGAAGTCACGACCATGTAGTGAATGTAGAAGCATCATAAAACCTAATTCACACTGTATAATCGACAAAAAATGACTAAAATGTAGCAGGTATTATCTGGACATTGATAAGATATTAAATGAGGTATGATGTGTCACATTGATAAAGATTAAAAGCCATTAAACTGACTTACAGATGGAACAGACCAGCTCAGATTTCATTTCTGATCAAACTTCCACATCGATTTTAGAGTCTTGTTTATATTCCTTATTGTTCTGATATCAAGGTCAAACCTACATGGAGTCACATGTATCACATGTATCCTTAATCAGTGTCAAACCGTCCTATGGACGCCCTTGTATTGAATAGTTTATGTCGTCTAAACAGTGGAGGCTGAAAAATTTAGAAGCAGAGAGATGAATGTTTCAGATTCGTGGCTCCAGTGTTTACCAGTGTTCCTCTGGTTTTGTTTTTGCTCTTTGTAGACTGTTAAATTTTGATATCCAGCCCACACTGTCACTGTGCAGTGTGCTGTAGTTCAGTGCAGGCCTTGAAAATCTAGCGAACAAAACAGATACCATCTAAACAATCCTTAAGTATCCATATTTTTCATATCTTTGTCTGTCAGTCTTTATGTTATGTGTAAAAGCAGATTACTGTGAATTTAATTATGTAAAATTAGTTTTTCTATAAACCAATTTACCAAAATATCAACTAATGTAAGATGAGTGCCTTTTGAGACACTAGAATAATGAAAACAATCTTAAATTTTTGCTTAAAGCATCATCCAGTTCACTTCGTACTCAAACCCAACTACAACTGAGATTAATTGCTTATGTATGTATGGTTATAAATGTATGTGTTTGTATTACATCTTATAAAGAATATAAAAGAGACTCTGCTATTGAACCAAACCTAAATATGAGGGTACAGGTGTATGTTATCTAAATATCTAAATAATAATAAAAAAAAAACATTGACTGAAACTACCATCAAACTTCCCTACACTGTTAGCGAAATAGAGACCTGAGAGAGTGCACGTTAACGTCACACAAGTGAGTCATTGCTTTCATTTCTACTTTAAAGGTCTTGTGATCAAGGCTGCAACTAACAGTTATTTTCATCATCGTATTTATGGTAAATGGACTGCATATACATGTAGCACCTTTCTAGTCTTCTGACCACTCAAAGAGCTTTACACTACAAGCCAAGATTCACCCATTCACACACACATTCATACACTGATGTCTGTGGCTGCCACGCAAGGTGCCAACCTGGTCCTCAGGAGGAGTTTCTGATGCTCGTTCACACACTGATGGCAAAACCTTTGGGAGCAATTTAGGGATCAGTATCTTGCCCAAGGACACTTCGACATGTGGACTGGATGAGCCGGGGATCAAACCACCGATCTTCTGATTAGTGGACGACCTTCTGAGCCACGACGGCCCTTATCTGTCGATTATTTTCTGGATCAGTTAGTCAATGAAATGTTAAAAAATAGCCCACAATGATATCTTCAATTTGTTTGTTTTGTCGGAACAACAGTCCAAAGCCTTAAGATGTTCAATTTGCTGTCATATATAACAAAGAAAATCAGCAAATATTTGGCATTTTTGCTTGAAAATGGACTGAAAGGATAACTTGATAATCAAAATAGTTGATGATTCATTTTCTTTAAGTCAGTTAATCAACTAATCGTCGTTTATTGCCAAGTAGGTTTACAAGGAATTTTCCTTGGTGTTGTGGTGCATAACAATCAAAATATACACGTAAATCAAGTAATCATAAATACTATAAAGTAGAAGATTTTTTTTCTTGTCAACAAATGGCATGAAAAGACCAAAACCAACAATGAATTTAACCTGCTGACAAGTATCGTCTAACAATACAGAGCTGGATGTAGCTTATTACTCTGTGCTATAGACCTCCATTGTTGTCCAAATTATTAAAAACACATCAATGAGCTTTTCTGGGTGACATGTTCCTACATCACTATGAACATGGGCACTATAGTTTGAGTCAGTCACCGTCCTGCTTCTGTAAATACTCACCACAGCAACAAATCTGTATTACTCCGCAACCGAAAATAGTCCTTGAGAAATGTTGTAATTACTTCTGTTTTATTGTTAAATTGCTATAAACAACAATGCCCAGCTGTTGTAGGAAATACAAGAGCCTTTTAAAAATATGAAACTATATACTATAAATCTTTAAATCTTTACAAATGTTTCTGGAGTGCCCAAGCAGGGAAGTCGGAAAGTACTGAGGGACAGACAAACACATCGTTGGTTTTCATGGGATTTGTTGACAATAAGAAAAATGCAGAAAAACAATGAGATTTTCTGTCTTTTGCCTCAATATCATCACATTATCTACCACATTTTCTTGACTATTGTAACAAGAACAGGTCTTTTCATGAGAAGCAGTCAGTCAACGGCCATTTTGGTAATTGAGTTCAGTCAATACTATCATACTAACTATATTTACTCCTGAGGTGTTGATGGTAAGAGGCCTCAGCTCCGCTTAAACATGCACACTTTTCTCTTCACTTTGAGAAGTGTCACAGGCATTTTCACCAGCCACGTCTCAGACACTTTCTTTCCGTTTGAACCTTTATCGACCTGACACTTCGACACCACCACAGAATCACAATAGCTGTGTCTGAATCTGACAGGATGTCCGTCTCTTTGTGCTGCCCTAATTTATCCCATCTCTGGCTGCCCTGAAAATCCTCAGATCAGTGTAGAACACAATCACCATCCACTCTGCACCAGTCATTCGGGGCTTATAGTGTGCAACTGCAGAAGTCACATTGTAATCTTTGCCATGTAATCATTGGATTTAGATGCCGGCCTCCGTCCAGAATGAGCCGAGTGATTTGAAATATCTGATGTGGCAGAAAAAATAAGGATTCTTTCCAGTGTTTATCGTGAGCCACATCCGAGATTTATTTTTCTCACCAAAGCCTGTTCAGTGTTACATCATTTGTAAACATTTAGACTTCCTCCTTTCTGCTTTGAAATATTCATCACACGGCCTGAAAATGTGCTGTACAATCTGCACAGTGAACTTGGGCGTGTCCGTTATTTAATTCAGGCTTATCTATGCTATAGAAGAAAGAGCCAGCTGCATTATAATGGAGCTTCTCACCTTCACGTTACTCTCCACTGTAATTCACAGGTTCCCCTCGCAGGACAGTCATGCACCACAGTGAGAATAAACCAAGCTTAGACTGCGGAATCAGGCAGAACCAGGACACCCAGAGAGAAAAGTATAGCAGCGTGCCTCCGCATGCAATGCCTGCCTGGTCTGCTCTGCTCTCGCCCTTCTTTCTAGTGATGCATAATAACGCCGGATAGAAATAGGTGAAATGTTGTATAGCGTTATCTCCCCATGTTTTCATTAGGAGCGTGCCTATGACTATAACCTGCAGTATAAATTTGTTCTGAAGCTGATAATTGTGTATTCACCACAGGGAGCCTTGCTGGACTGCCTCGTTAATTACATTTTTAATAGGTTTCCAGGCAAACAAACACAAAATGTCAACGTGTGTTCAAGACTTGGCTCAGCATTGAAATTATCTGACAAAATTATTCCCACTATCTTACCCGTGGGGCAGTATGAGGTTCAAAGCAAAACAACTTTATTGTCCACCTTTTGTAGCGCAAAAGTTGGAATTCGTCTACAGCTTGTATGACAATCAACATCAATATTATTCAACATCATATGTTACAAAAACAGTAAGTAATAAACATTTTACACTATATTAGATGCAACTTCCTGAAAAAGAAAGGAATAAATTGCTAGACCACTTTAAGAAGTAAAGTGCCGGGTCAGAAAAATATTGGCATGTCCATTATTTACTGGTTTAACTGATGTGGGGCATGTGGGATGAATTATTTCTTTATAGATATTTTTTTTTGCGCAGGGGACTCTGTACCGTCTCCCTGAGGACGGGAACTGAAAGTGATGATTCAGGGGATGGCATGAATCCCTCAAGATTTTGTCTGTCATGCGTTAAACTGCTTTGTCATAGTGATGAGCTAACGATTGCTGTTTACAGCCTGATGTTGCACTGCCAAGTTCGACTATTGTGGAGAGTTTGGCCTTGTTTTTGACAGTGAGGTATTTGAACCAGGACACAATGTTGAATGTAAGAACACAAATGTAAGATGTGTTGGCTAAACTCAAAAATCCTCAGTTTGCACAATAGAAAGAGTGTTTGTTGTAAGGTGACGGCTTGATCCAAAACAGTCCCGAGGTATTTAAAGGAGCTCACTTGCTGCACCTCCTGTGCTGTTGACCGTCACAGGGTTTTCTAAGGTGTTCTTATTTGTGGTCTTTGCACATCTCTATGGTTATTACCTGCTTGAGTCTCCTTTTTCCTTTATGTGCCGTTGCAAACTAACCGTCCTCAGAATGTCTCAGTTTCTGCTCTTTGACGACACCGATCACGTTTCCACTTGGTTGTAGTTTTGTTGAAACCTTCGGCTAAGAAAATGGGGGGAAATGGAATTGTGTGTAGGTGGAGGCAGTGTTCCCAGCTGGTGACAACATCAGTCCAAGCCTCTCATTAGTGATAATTAGCTGTGTTTAGTGTCACTGCCAATGTGTCATGTCTGATGAGAGCTTCTGCTCACAGCAGCACTGGAACCACCTGGTATGACTGTTTTTTTCTCTCTTTATTCTCTACTAACTGATTACAATTACCAGGCAGAGCAATGAATTACTCATTAAGAACAAAATCTAACAAATTCTAATGAATCCCAAACTGTCTTGTCAGTCCACTCTTACTCTGTCATCTCCGATGCTTATACTTTAGTACTTGTACGTTTCTTGTAAATACAGAAAAGTAGAATCTTTTCTGTCACACTTTCTCAGCAGTCTCATCTGTCACACCACTGCTGCTGTTGCAACTATTTCTAAAGGGAAATATAGAGTCTTATTGGATAAAGCTCTTCCCTATACTGATTGATCTGGTGACCAATTCAAAATTTACCGCAGTGCTGAATCATAGAAAAGCTTGACCTATTATCGAAGGATCAATACGTTGTCAGCACAGGCCCGAGGGGAAGTTTTTGGATTGATTGCACATGTTGGGAAACATAGAGCTTTGATCACTTTAGCTGCAGGTCTCTCAGTGTGGAAATCAGAGCAGCGTCCACACTGAAGTTTGACAAGTTTGCTCATATATTTCAAAGGATAGTTTATGATTTTTTTTCAAGTCTGTCTTAATATCATACCAAATTCCCTTTATGTATCCTCTGATCAAAGCTCAGTAAGCAAACATAGTACGATGAAACGCAAGGAGGGCATTTTGTTCTGAATTCATGGAGTGAGACAGGGTTGCTGCTTTAAAAAAAATCAAGTTAGAACGAATGAGAATGATGTAATTTGTTCAAATTAATTGTAAAATACATTACTGAGTGGTGTTTTTGTTTATTCGTTGGGCCTCTGCTGCCTTACTGAGTGACAAGCTAACAAGTGAAGTTGTTGCGGTAATGTGCTTTGGAAAGGCAGCAAAGAGACTCTCCTTTATCCACAGTTTTTCCATGAATAATTAAGAAAACAAAATGCTGCTTCTATTTCTCAAATGGTTTGGTGTCATGATTATCTGTTCATGACGCCTCATTAATTTCCTCAGTTTTGCATTAACAAAGAGAGCAACAATTAGCTTTTTTCACAGAAGACATGTTGACGCAGATAAACAAATGTAACAGTTAAATCGAATGGTTGCTGAATTCCATTTAGCTGCTTCAGTTTCAGGGTCCTGCTATTGTGCATGCTGGCTCACTGTCACATGGCTTACTGGGACACTTGAATAGAACAGAGTCATTGTTAAAAACCTCCTCCAGTGAAAATCAAGTTTTTAACCCTGTTTTTCTAATGTTACAAGACATATCGAGAGCAAAATAAGCAGTCAATGCCATGGTGAGCATTTCCGCTTTGAAACTGCAGTGTACCAAGGACAGTCTCAAAAAATGGATTCAGTCGGGCAGGATTTCATACCTCACAAATCTAAGGAACCAATCATTTATGATTAAAGATAATTATATGTAGAGTCTACCTCCTCAGGTTTTCCCTGACAGCTGATCGCGATCTGCAAAGAAGAGTAGCAACCCGTTGAGTTGAAAAGCCGAGTCCGGCATATTGCTGTTTAGCTAAGTTTCTGTCAGGAGAAAAAAAACAACAGTTCCTTATCTCCTGATGAACGCTCAGTCTCAGTCAGATCAGATCCATTTTGTTATCCAGTGAGGGAACGTTGACCATAAAGGGCTGGGTTTCCATGGTGCCGAGCTGCGCTTCTAACTCATTGAGCCTCGCATCCAACATAATACATTTACTACTAATGTACCATTATCATTAAATGAGGCAGGGGAATAGCTAAACATGAGCAAGAGAGCAGGAGAGCGAGAGGGAGAGGGGGAAGCCATCGCTAACCGATAAGCTAAAGTAAACAGCAGAGCTGAAAAGCATGTAAATAACTGTGCGATGAGCAAGAAAGTCGCTAAGAGGAGAGAGCTTTAAATGTACAGCGGGTAACTAGCCACAGTAATGAAGAAAATAGCAAAATTAACTGGGTTGAGATGCAGAAACACTACCAATGACACAGAAACTCCGGCAACTAGAAATGAGACAGTACGCTTACCGCAGCACGTTATGTTGTTAATGATTTGTTTGTGGAATTTATTGCATAATTCTTCGTAATAAATGTCCAGAATAACCACGCCCAATTCAAACCCAATATCAGGAAAGTTTATAAAAACTTAAATGACAATATTTTGAATTTGGATTTTAACTAATTTCTTATACTTTTGAGATGCTTACTATTATGTATTTAAGACCCTAAATTACATAGTTAGAAGGCTACTGTGGATTTGGGTTTCCAGTGGATTTCATACATGTCTGGAAAGGATCTTTAATGCGATTAGTAACACCTGTGCTTTTCTTACTATGATCAGTCAAAATATCTGCTGTGAAAAATTTAATTGTGTTTACTGATAGATGAATAGAGCATCAATAGATCACTGTGACAGTGCATTTTATAAACGCCCTGCTGGAGTACACAGCACAGCTTGTCGCGTTTGTACACTGTGACTTTTGAATTTGTTATGATAATTACAGATTGACTATTTAATTTTTTTCAGCATTCAAACAGTTGTTCAGATTCTGAATAAAAAATGACAATCGTAGAGCAAGGACTGTGGATTTTGTCCCCTGTCTGTTACAGTGTAGGGAGGTATGTACATATGTGAGTACTGTTTTAAGATACGCTTGAAAAGCCAATCCTTTAAGGCCATGACAAGAGTTGGCGTTAAAAGTTGACTATGCTTTGAAAAAACAGCTACAGAGGATTGTATTTTTTCACTTTCAGTATAGACTAAACAGTGTATTTCAAACTGGCTATAAATCAGGAACAGCCTTTGCCTCTGGAGACATTAAACAGGAAACAGCAAAGGAGTTTCACATGATGCAGGGTCAGACCGTCCCCTCAGCTGAAATCTGAAACTTATGTTGTTGCCGCGGCTGCAGCCCCTTTGTTGGACAGATTTAAACACAAAGAGCAGCGGATGTGTGAGCGGACCGTATCCACCGGCCAAAAGGGTGTAGCAGCTGTTGTGAAACACGATAACAATCTGCTAAAATAATTGTTTTTTCTCACCAGGTTGGACCAACATGATGCTTTGAACAGTTGTGTTGTATTTAGAGTATCTGCTGATCAGTATGCACATAAAGATTGCTGGCTTTGGCTCAAACATACAAAAAATCAAACTGATGGGGGTGTTAATGACTCATTCTCCACCAAGGCTTTGATATAAGCCAATATTAAAGTAACATCATCTGCGTGAGACTGTCGTGCTCATTCATCTTGACTGCAGTACATGTTGAGCTTGTCTACAATGAACTTCTGTCGAGTATTTTTCTTCCAGCTGCACTCTGTAGGGTGTCAGTAGAGCTGAAATATGGACAGAGTTATGTTGAAGCTCTGTGAACAGAGTGAGAGATGCATGGGCTGCATGATGCATTATTTAGGTCTCCTGTATTAGACCAGACTGTGTAGCCGTCGGCCAGGCAGCGCCCAAGAGAGAGCAGAGGAGGCTTTCAAGATGGAGACGGGTGGGAGTAGAGGAGTTGAAGCTCCTCCTCACTCCTCCTGCACTCCACTCCCTCCTCTGAAGAGCTAACTTTCCAAGAATGTGCTGCTTGTTCTTCCACTTTCCCATTAACCTCTTGAACTCTTTGAGTTTCAACATAAATGTCTATTAAGAAGACTGTAGCTGCAGTCTGCTGCAATTTACTCATGAGGCATGAGAAGGGTCAATGCCACCCCCTCTCTCAAGCTGACTGGACACTGGAGAACCTCGCGGTTTCATGTGTCAAAGTTAATCTTGTTGAATTAAATTAAGTTAAATAAATTTGCACTCAAAAGTGATTGTGTCTCGCCCCGTTCCACATAGACATGAAGGGGACATGAATATGTGTACCATATTGTATGAGAATCTATCCAATAGTTGTTGAGAGATTTCAGCAAGTCCCACAAATGAGAACTTCATGGTGGTGTTAGAGGAAAAGTTAAGGGATCGCCAAAGTCGGTTGGATTTATCCCCTGGCAACCATGAACGTCTTCACAGAGTTTCATGGCAATCCATCAAATAGTTGTTGAGAGATTTCACCAAAACCCACAAATATCAACCTCAGTGACACCAGAGGAAAAGTCACAGGATCACCATAGTCGGTAGGATTCATCCTCTGGGAACCATGAATGAAACAAAATTTTAAATATTGCAGTCTGGACCAAAGTGATGGACGGACTGATCGACAAACCTTACATTAGACCAGAAATTACTATCCCTAGAACCGTTGTTAGCATGGCTAAAAATATATATGCTTGTATTTAACATTCTCTTATCTGCTTGTTTCAACATGTAAATGAAGCTAAGGGTGTTTTCACACTTCACACTTTTCACAGGTGTGAACACAATAATCACACTTGGGGGCGGATCAAAACAACTGCACCAAGACCATTTAACGTGTTTTCACACCTATAGTTCATTTGCTCTGATCCGAATCAGTTGATGAGTTGGTGAACTTGGTGCATTTTCCCATTGGTTTGGTTTCTTTTCACACAGAAAAATCCAAGCAAGCCAAAATGTGTCACTACAAGCCATGTGAGAATGTTCACTTTTCTCATTGGTCAGATGTGTCTGGGGCAGGAGCAAGAACGTAAACACAGGAAGAAGGTCCTGAAGAAGGTCAACTAGCCAAATACAAAGTACTGTGTTGTGCTAGTTGATTCATTCTCCAGCTAGTTGTTAGCAACTGTTATCCGCATCCCAGTATGCAAAGCTCACCTAGCTAAGGGAGCCATTTCACTCGGACTTGTGGAGTACACCTAGTAGTCGTGTCGGATTGAGGACGGATCACGTTCTCACCACAAACAAACTGCTCCAGAGTTTATTTGGGACCAGACCAAGACCACCTCCTCTAAGGGTGTTTTCACACCTGCACTTTTTAGTCCAGTTAAATCGAACTCTGGTTTGTTTTCCCCTTGGTGTGATTCATTCGGGCAGGTGTGAACACAGTAAACGCACTCTGGTGCAAACACTGTGACGATTCAGTGGAGGTGGTCTTGGTCTGATCCTAAATGAACTCTGGAGTGGTTAATTTGTGGTGGGAATGTAATCTGACCTTGATCCAACCCAACTACTAGATATACTCCGCAAGTTTGAGTGAAACAGCTTCTGTAGCCAGGTGAGCTTTGCATACTGGGATGCGGATGAGCGAATTTAACAGTTACCAACAACTAGCTGGAGAATGAATTGAGATCCGACCTAGACTAGCACGAAATACATTGTATTTGGCCAGTGGGCCTTCTTCAGGACCTTCTTCCTGTGTTTACGTTCTTTCTCCAGCCCCAGACACATCTGACCAATGAGTGAAGTGAACATTCTCAAGTGACTTGTAGAGATGCATTTTGGCTCACTTGGATTTTTCTCTTTGTGAAAAGAAACTGAATCAAGGGGGAAATACACTAAATACACCGAGCCATCAACTGATTCGGACCAGAGCAAATGAACAAAGGTGTGTAAACGCCCTTAAATGATTCATATACTGACAAAAATAATTAGTCCCAGATGTCATATTATATATTCTAGATATCACTAGTACTTTTGGATATCTTTCTTTGTTTTTCCAGTGAAAAAGTTAATTCCCATAAGTGTAAGAGTAAGAGAAAGAGTCACCTCCAATGCTTTTAAACTGCAGACATCCTGCATTCATAATCAGATAATTGTAATGAAGAGCTGTAATTTTCTTTTTTGATGTGCCCAACAGCCTCATTTACATCTCCTATGCATCCCACAATGCCTTTCATCAGTCCCTAGTGAATTTGTTGCTCTCAGCGGCATTTAATGATAATGTGATGAAAGGCTTTCCAGTCAAGAAAAAGTAAAAGTCATTCTCCTTTAACTCAAAGTGCAACATGTCCTATAGCTGCATATTGTTCTGGTCTATTAAGGCTGCTGTCAGTGGTAAACGTTGTGCCTGTGTTTCCTCTGCAGTTTATTTTTCTCAGTGTGATTGTAGGTATAAAGGGTTGTGTCTGCAGAAGAGCTCTCATAATATTTGACTCTCAAGTTTTTGACTCACAACTGAGTCAAAAACTTGACATTTACTGTTGTTTCTACTAATGCTTCTTTTAATGTCAACCATCATTGAAACAGGGCTTGTTTTGTCGTGTGACATCATGTCGTCCATGTTTAGCTTGTTATCCTACAGAAGAAAATATACCACAAAACAAAAAAATATGTAAGATACATAACCAGAAGCGGTTTTTAATCACTGTTCACAATATTATTTTTAATATATCTATTAAAAACACACAATTTCTTCATAAAGATGAACACTGCATTTTATTTTGATTTAATCCCACATACTGTACACCATCCTGCTACTATAAATACTCAAACCAAACCAAATGTGTATTGCAGCTGAAAATTGTCCCCATCAAAACACACTGTTTACTCCTGTTTGAAAAACTTTTACAAAAAACTGAGTGCCACAGACAGGGCAACCAAGACAGAAAGTATTGAGAGATGAACATATTGCTGGATTTGGTCCTTTTATGCGATTTGTTCACAATAAGAAAAATATAGAATGCCAGCTTTATCTTTTAAAGAAAAATTATTGTCCTTAACCTGAACTAAGAGGTGAAGGCTGCAAAAATATCCTCAATAAGGAGAATTTCACATTTTTTTCTGTCTTTGTGCGGACATCTGGTCTTTGTTGGAGTGGAAACACACACAGACACATGAGCAGAGGGAGAGGGAGTAGAGGCGGCCTAACAGCTGACATTGTCATGCAAGGCTTCAGCACTGGGCAACACAGAAGGTTAGAGTACAACTGAATATCAATATAGTTGCAAAGGCAGCGTTCACTAGCTGTCAGTTAGTGTGTGCTTTTCTCTGCACAGTATAGATACATAGAAATCATGCCTCTGCTTTCGCTTGTCAAATTAATGTCCATTGTTGAGAGTAGTTATGTTTACATCCAGTGTCTCTCACCAAAACACATTGTGTGTATCCGAGGCCTGACAGATCCATTTGGTGCGTTTCCTTCCTCATAAAACATTTGCAAATGTTGTAAATATTTTAAATGGTTCATTGTTAACATCCATGTTTGCTAGTTGCAGTCGTCTTCTTCCTTTTGTTGGTGCATTTCTGTTGTTCTTTGCACATTACTGCCACCAGCTGTTTATCAGTGGAATAGCGTGAATGCTCACATGTTAGCATAATGCAAACAAAAACATTGCTCCATAGCACTACTAGTGAGTAGTGACTAGTCAAAAACTCCATATATTACCTTTAAAATATGTTAAAGGAAATCAGGCCATTAAAAAGCTGCTGAAAAAGAACCCTTGGCCTTATGGAGCCTTTATAGCAAGTTTCAGCTCATTGTTTAGCCGTCCGGCTGCATTTTTGGCCACAGCTGGCAGCTTAAATCCATTGTACTCTACCTCAGCACCAACAGATACAGTTAGTTACTAGCTGGTGAACATAATGGCGCATTTAACAGCTTAAGAGTGAGATATTTCCCTCAGGAGTTGGTAGAGAGCAAAAACCAAGCTAAAGGACAGTGAATATTGGACTTATATTCATCAGGTGGACAGAAACACGACTCCATATGAATGATAATTTTGCTCTGTAACTGCTGGATGATGTGCAAATAAGCAAAAGGTTGCTAATGAGTTCAACTTAAAAGGTTATGATCTGTCTTGTGTTTACAACTTGTTTCCACTGCCCCCAAATGGCCATAAAATGAGCTAATGCAGGTTTTAGCAATTACAACCACATACAGTATTTGTAATAATAATAGTATTTATAATAATCCAAGTAGATAGCATCCAGGTATTAGAAAACAGAAAGATGTGTTTTGCTAATGTGAAGATTCACCACTCTTCCCTTTTGCCAGACTAAGTGAGATTAATCTCACACATAACGTACTATCCTCTGGAGCTGACGGAGACAGAGATATTTCTAACTTAGTGCAAACTAATTCTGCAGCGTTCCCTGTAGATCCACAGCTAGACAGCCTGTGTTCCTTCCACAAGGCTGTTGAGGATGACTAGTGTTGGTGTAGCGTTAGCTCCATATGTCTGTCTGTTTTGTTGTCTGCCCATTCATCTGTCTGTCCCCCAGTACTGCTTTTGGTATGAGAAGCTCCAGATGGATGAACACAATTAGATGTAATATGTTAAATAAAAACTAAATGCCAACACATTGCCTTCTACAGCTTTAGCTCTCATTTATTCCCACTATCTTGTCTGCCTGAATAAGCTCGTCTCAGTTTGACCATGGACCATTGACTTTCTCTCATCAAACAGAGGATGGCTACTATTCCTCCTTTTTGACTGCATCGAAAGTAGCATTCATGTTTTGTGTTAACAATGCCCAAGTATACGGACATCAAGCTTCAGTTGCTACCTTTTTTAATCACTTCACATGGGTGCATAATGCAGCTTTATGACTTTGATAGTGAGGCGGTCATGCAAATTTAGTTAAAACTGTTCTTGTGGGTAGAAAATTAATTCAAACATGACTGCTCAGCTGATTTTGTTCAACTAAATGTCTTGTGTGCTGAAAAAATGAGTGTTCAGCGTTACAATCTCACTTTGTCCATTCAGCAAAGCAAAACAAAGCCACTTTTGTGCTTTGAAGTAGTTTGATGTTTCAGTGTAACCTGGGAAAAGATTTTTGATTGAATGGATCCCCCAGCCAGTAAAACAATAGACAAGGACACAGAGTGAGAGGAAGTGATGCGTAGGCTTGTCAGCTTCTGTAGTTTCTCTCTCTCCAGGGAGCCAGTTAAACACACATCTGAGCTGCGCTATTCAGGCAGCACGGCTCAGAGTTGGAGGCAGTGGGCTGCAAACAATGAGTAACATTTGGAAGCAGTCATTTTGCAATTGCCACCTGTTCACGAGTTGCCAAAAAAGGGAGGCATAACTCACATGGAAGGCGTTCGAAAATGTGTATATGAATGTGGTCACTTTCCACAACATATTTGTGGTCTATCTTATTGAGTATTCATGTGACACTAAATGACACCATCCTAATTCATGTTAGAGCTGTAAATGTTGCTTGGCCTTAATCCCATCTGCCATTTCATCATTTCTGAATTAAATCTTGCATCAGCTTCTAAGGGTCAAAAATGATTGCTGCACTGCTCTCAGTGACCTGAAATTTTAAACTATATTACATTCAGGCTGCAGCTCCACCTTAGATGGTGGTGCCAAGGCAGGTACTTTTGCCTTTGGCAGCATCAAAAGCTTTGTGATGTGAAAATTACTACCGTCCCCAAGACACGACATCACAGACAAACTACGAGCTTGAAACATGTGCTCCCTGCCCACTTTTTGGCATCTTCAAAAATTGTGTCCTTGGCTGAGGCTAACTGAAAATACATGTTTGTACAATCCTATAATTATTATTACAGTATTATATTGTTGTCATATATGATGGTCACCTCAAATCAGATTTGATTGGATACATTTATTTATACGCCCCAGGATGTGCCACCAAAAACATTTTACTGGAAGAGAGAAGAAAGGGATTTTGATATGTGAATATTTAGCATGTGCTAAGAGAGAGAGAGAACAATTAACGCAGGTACAAAGGATTAGGACTTTAAAATTGTAGTACTTTTTATTTCATTGTGCCTTCAAAATCAACACTTATTGACATGAATCACATTTTTCAGACTGCATACATACTGCTTCTTGCTACTACTTCTTGCACTACATGTTTACCTTTTCAGAAATATTTTTACTGATTCTCTCCATCATGTCTGAAAAGGAGTGTGCATTTTGTTCATCTGAACCAATGAAAATGACTGATCTGTGGTTTGTTTGTTTGTTTTTTGTCCCCTATAGGCAAGTATGTGTACCAACCCATGACCAATGTGTGCCAGCTGCCTAGCACAGCCGTGCCGCCTGTCGGGACAGAGTACAGTAACACCATCGACCTGTCTGTCTCTCTGGCTGAGCGCTTCCTTAAGCTCGCCCCCTGCTTTAAGTCCCCGCCTCACCTGGAGTCGCCCAAGTACTGCGTCATCGCAGACCTGTTTGTGGACGACTACATCGTCAAACGCATCAACGGAAAGATGTGCTACGTGCAGCGTCCACTGCCTGCATTACCCGAACCACCTCATGCTCCCACCCCTCCCCCACCTGCTCCCGCTACACCTCAGATGCCCCAAAATGCCACTCAGCCTCGGCAAACAGTCAAGCCCACACCGCCAATCCAACACGCACCTGCGCCGCCACCAGTCCAACAGGTGTACATTGAGCACAAACACCCCTCCCCCTTGGACAAGATAAAGGGCACCAAAATGGACCACTGCTCCTCTCCGTCCAGTTCCGAGGACTCCGGCATCAACGCGCTGGGTCTGCACTACCTGGAGTCCTGTGAGGAGGAGAGCGAGGAGGAGGAGGATGACGAGTTGAGCACAGATGGGAACTCCAGCCCCAGCAGCCTCTGGGATCAGGACGACTGTTCTCTGCTCTCCCCCTCCAAGTCAATGATAGAGATCATCGAAAAGATTGAAACAACTGTGTAGCTGACAAGGTGTTGATATGGACACTGACTATGAGGGAGCGTGATGCACAGAGCAACATCATATTAGTGAGAACAACACTCCAGGATGTGTTTTAGACGGAACAATAGGAAACAAACCCCCTTCAAACACTTGAGCAGGGCTTTGTCGGGTTGTTTTGAGTCAAATTTGTTTTCCTGCAGGTGGCTGAGGACTGTACACCTGCACTCACACGCAGCCTCTCCTCTGTTCACATCCCCTGCATGGAGTGAATTTCTGCAACTTTTTACAACAAAGGAGAAAGCGGAAGCACAAGAATATCAAGCACATGCACAGTGGACCAAATGATACATGCTAATTATACCATGAAAAATCTAAAATCCAGAAGGAATCATTAAAAGGTGCACTTCCGTAGGAGGAAAGTGAGAGGAAAAGTGAGACTTTTGTGTGAGATTTCTCCGTAGGTATATATTACTGGAGCTAAATAATGTGTGAATAAAGGTGATATAAGTAGGTTTCTTGATGATAATAAGCAGTTAGGTAATTCTCAGTGTTCTCCAGTTGTCAATCTGGCAGTCAGACTTTATTCTAATTCAACATTCAAGTGGCAGATAAGGCATTTCTTGTTCTCTGGTCAGTGGCTCCACCCACATATATTAGTAATTCTGAAATTTCAGCACAATAACTACGAGGCCAGCTACCTCTCATGGGCCTAAAGCACAGCAACCTTTAAACCAGTTAATTACTCAGCTCCGAGCTGCTGAGACACACCTCCATTTATCATGTTAAAAAGATTTTTGGCTGTACTTCTCTGCACTTTATTGACACCAACACAAGTGGTAGGTAGGTAGGTAGGTATAGGTCAGTGTTTGACAATCAAGGATTACACAGAAGCACATTCCTATGCTGTACCTGCCAGTAAGGACCAAGGATACTCTTAATACTTTCTAAAAACATTAATCAGCACCAGACACCTTTTCTGGTCAAGCTGAACTGAACTACAGTGCTGTTCAAGGTTAAATGGAACCTGAAGCAAAACATGACTTGCATTGACCTCTATTAGATTAAATCCAATAGAGGTCAATGCAATAGAGGTTAAATTAAATAGCATTGACGTGTATCTGGCATAGATAAGCCGTTTTCATATATGAACTCAGGAAAGAGTTCATTCCAGAGAATCAGGTCTGGACATTTTCAAAGTTGCCCTTTCACACATATAGCACACATCATGAAATTGTCCGTGTCACGTGACGCATTTTCATTTGTTGGAAATACTCCGTTTGGTTTAGGCGAGGGGTGCAGAGGGCAGGACATGAGTATGACAGAAGAATGCTGCAGTTGTAATTCAGCATTTTTAAGCTTTTCACCAGAAATAAAACTGCTCTTATTTGACGAGAAATAACAGAAAGTCTTCTCACCCATTAGCACTAGCTTCACAGCAGAGCAACCAGGCCCAGTCAAAATAATGCAGCTTAGCTGGCCTGTTGTGCTTATTCAGCACCGGTCGCATGTGTAAAATAACGGCTGTGCATGAGAGGGGAGTTGACTGCTGGAAATCAAAGACGTATTTAAGTTTATGTTCTACTTGTTCAACAGTTGTTGGATAAATTTCTTGTACTGTCTCCCTTACTGCCGGATTTTGTTGCACTTACAGTAGCGAGCAGTTGTAGCCCTCTTGCTCCGGAGAATTCACTGCTGTATTCACACACGGGCTCAGTCGGACATTACACAGACTTCGTACTAAGGAGCTGGCAGGGTAAAGTCCGTTTAATGTCCGGTCCGATTGATTCGGACATTCGAGTTCACACATACAGCTCCTCTGGGTAACATCTGGAAAATTTCAGGTTGCAGTGCATGTGTGAAAGGGGCTCTACAGTAGCCTGAACTTTACATAAGTAGGAGTCACGTCGTCACAACAGAGACTAGTAAGACACCCAGTGAAGGGGGAATATATCTAATATTTACGTATAAACTTACATTATAATAAAACTGCATTATTATTTGCTTTTTCGGCTTCGGAGTGAAACGTCTTGTGATGCCAGCTGAAAGGGGAGTCTTGGAAAGGTGTGCAGGCTAGGCTAGACTAGTGTGTCACAGTTACTTTGTGCTACGGGGGCAGTCAAAATGTCACTTAATGCACCTTTAAAGCGAGATTACAGTACAGAATAGGATGCTGAATACGTGTTGTGATGTATTGATGGACATAATGTTATAAGAAATGCACTCAAATATGAAACGAATAGGACAGCCCCTTATTAGTCAGTTAGTAAAATGAAGCTGGGCTAGGTTAAATATCTTTTTTAGTCTTTTAATTTTCTTTTTTAATGTTTAAAGAATTATTTCCTGGAGAGTTATGAACAAAAATCACTCAAATGTTCACAAATATGTATTGCTACAATGCTACAAACACTAGGTGTAAAAAAAGGAAAAAAAAGAGAAGAAAAAGTCATTTTGCATGAAGTCCCTCATGTCAAAAAATGATTCAGTAACTAAATTGTGATTCAGAGTGTTCAAAGAGCAGATACATCCTATATCTGTTATTCAATAAAATGTTTTCTATTCAGGGACAACCCTTGACATTACACACTGAACACAGTCCCTCTTAATGAAGGTTAAAACATCTCTTATGTTCTTATTATTGTTATATTATTTTCATATGAATAAATCTTAATGAAACTCACTTTTTTCCCCTCAGTTTTGTCTGTTGTAGGCAGTGCTTTATCACATTTCAAAAAAAGTTTAAATCTCCTTTTAAATGCACTCTTTCATCTGACACACTGATGACTAATGTTCTCCAGAGATGGGGAGGGGAGGGAATAGCAAAGCAAAGTGAGAGATACAGTAAAATTGAGTCATTACTTTAGCTGTGGTTGTTTGCCTCCTCTGAAATGTCTTGAGGGATGTTCTTTGTTTTTGTTTGCGTCCCTTACTTTGTAACCTTTACTTCCTCACGCTGCACTGGCATAGAAAAATTACATTGAAGAGTAAAAATAAAACTGAAGTGAGTGCAGTGGAAGAGTTAGGACTGGACACCATTAAAAGATGACCCGTGCCTCAGTGAAGCCACTCTAACCCCAACTCCCCACGCTTTCTTTTATTGATCCACTCTAACTATAGAGACAAAGTCCTGCTATGTCCTCTGGGCGTCTGTCCCAGACAGTCTTCTCCACACTTCGTCTAGCAGCTGATTGTATGAGAGACATGCAAGAGCCTTTCTCACCTTGACTTGGAGCCCAGATTGATTTCTCCGTGCTTCTCTTTTCCCTGCATTGTGTCTATCGATTCTTTTTTTCTCCACTAGTGCGGAGAGAAAACCACGGCATGAAATGCTGGTCGGTTTATATAAATGTACGCTCTCTATTCTGCTCTGTGGTGAAGAGGAGAACTGTGTAACTGGATGACCACGCGATGAGGAGAGAGGGGAAGAGAAAGTGGGAGAGATGGAGGGGGTGCAGGCAGGCAGGCAGGCAGGCAGATGAGAGGAAGCTCAATTAGAAGCATGATGATGCAAGCTAATGTAAAGTCTTAGGATGGCTTGTGTGTGTTTGTGTATGTGTGTGTGTGGTCCAGGTATTCCTCATGTTGTGGGGACTCGCCACCCTTATGGGGACAAAAAGCAAGTTGCTTTCATTAATACATAAATCATTAATTTTAGGATGAAGACTTGGTTTCCTCTGATGGAAACATGACTGTGTGTGTATGTCTGTGTGTGTGTGTGTGTGTGCAGGCTGGTTACATGTAGTTGAACATTTTGAAATAATTTCCATTTTCAAAAGCTACTGACTGATCTGGTGATGCGATGGATTGCCATTACTGTAAATCCCTCGTGGCAAAGTCATTCAGTTAGCAGGCACCTTGAGCAGTGGAGAGTTCACAAACACACACAGGATGACACACACCAAATCAAAAAACGCCCTTGTTCAAGGACTGCCGCACGAGCAGGCTTGGCACAGCGTTAGTCATAAGCTGTAGAGAGATGTTGTCAGCTCCACCTTTTTTTTCCCTTTTGATGTGCATTTACACTCCTACAGAGATTTCCTTTTAATTTCATACAATTGCACTTTCTCTCCAGAGGTCAGTTATAAGATGAGCAAAACCCAAACACTCACATTTTATGTGACAGAGAGAAGAAAATGGAGTGCCAACAGTGCCTCACCTTTGAGAGGAGAAGCATTAGGAGGAATCAAGTTTATATGCATTTGTTCTGATGGAGGATTGTTTTGGATTTGATGAAAATGTGCTGCAGGTAGATGGAAGTTAAAGGATAGGTTCACAATTGTTGAAGTCCATCTTAAAACAACAGTCAGGTCCCTAAATGAACACTGAAACATGTTTTTTCTTGCTGTAGTTATTCCTCCTGTTCACACTGGCCATTAGAAGATCCCTTCATAATGCACTTGCAAAGTAAGTGATGGGGGACAAAATCCACAGTCCTTCTTCTGTGCAAAAATGTATTTGAAAGTTTGTCTGAAGCTAATATGAAGCTTCAGCTGTCTAAATGAGTCAAATCAAGTAGATATCTTTCAACATTACAGTCTTTTTAGTGCCAAAGTCCCTCCTTTTGTTACTATACTCCCACCGCAGTTCAACAGGGAAACATTGTCTGAGGAAACACAAAGAGGGAATTTGATGCTAAAAAGACTGTAAATGTGGCAGATATCCATTCGATATGACTAACTCAGACTGCTGAAGCCTCATATAAGCTTCAAATAAATCTTTAAATACATTTTTGCACAAAATGACTGTGTGGACACATTGTGGATTTTGGCCCCCATCACTTACATTGAAAGTGCATTTGAAGGAGATCTTTTAATAGCCAGTATGAACAGGAGGAATGATTACAGCGAGGAAAGCCTCTCAAGACTGGGATGAGTGTCATTCACAGACTCGTCGACCAAATATACTATATGTCCTCAACTTGTTAACCCTTAAAGGGGACATGTTGCTTATATATGAAGCATATATGCTTTATGTGATTTTCTGTTATTTATGTTACGATGTCAGATATCTATGTTTAACATGGTCCAAAACTCGAGGTCAACGTATGTAGAAATGCTCCCTGCAAGTCAAAAGTCCAGACTTCAACCTGCTCTGAACATTTCCATTGCAACATTTTTTTCTACCTTGCCGTCCATGTGTTGTTTGTGTTGATAGAAATAAAAAAAACAATAACAACAAGGTCAAACATCAGCATTATATACTGTATGTGCAGCAGTTATACAGTTTAATGAGATCCCTCAGTGAATTACCACTAAGCCATGTGGCTGTACAAGCTAGTAACAGGCCATGACATACGCTGCAGTGTCCCCCACAGTGTTGATTGATTGACTGGGTGGTATATGAGCTGGGCCCAGCATGTTCTTGCACTGCCAGCCGTGCACTGAGCTCGGCACTGGTTTCAGTTAATTTAGGTTGACAAACAGACACAGACAGAAAGTAGACCAAAATATGAGGGTTATCATTCACTGTCCATCATGGTCTCAACAAGAGTTCCTCACAATTTGCAGCACGTGAGATTTCATGCGTTCATATCTCCCTCCTCCTCCTCCTCCTCCTCTCTCTTTTTCTTCCCATCTCTCTTTTTGGCATCCGCCCTCTGACAGGCTCACATATTCGGCAACCAAATCCATACAACGAGTCATAACTTTTTTGTAAATTCTAATGGAGATCCCAGTATTTTTTGGAGGAATGTGTATAAAATAATGCACAACACATCTAGAATATTTTCATTTGATGAAATTTTGCAGCCATTAAAACATGGTAAACATTATACAGTAGCATTTTACAATTTGCATTCACCCATTCATACACACACTGGTGGCCACAAACACAGTATGTAAAGCATAGTATGTAGGGGGAAATGAAAGGGGAAAGCTAGTAGTTAAGGGGTTAATACAATTTATGCAATTTGACACACATCATAGAAAACCATATCAGCTCCCCACAGGAAGCCAGTGCTATATTGCAAGCATACAGCTTCCTCATATAATCCATCTCTAATCTGAGACATTCAGAGCAAAACTTCAACAGCAGCACTCCATTTCAAAAGGGCCATTTATATGTCCAATTTACTGCATAATGTCCCTGTGATTGGTCCGAGGTAACAGGAGAACCCACCCTGCAGGTAACAGGGGAAGGCACCAGCAAGCAGCTGATAAACAATCAGACACATGGCTTTGCCATGGCCGTGCTCGATGGGTGATGGGTCTCTGATAAGCTCTATAAACGCAAGAGTGTCACCTGGAGTGCAGTGCAGTGCTCACTGCCTCTAAAATATTCATTACTTTTTTCCAGTCACTGTCTGCCCTCGACTTTGAAATGGATTTAGAGGACTTTTCCCTTTTAGACACAGAGCATGACTTTCTCCCTGCAAATTCCAGACAACAGCTTCAAGCTTAAGTGTTCAATAGTCAGGGCTATGTTTGAAATTATTCTCTTTTTGTTGCTGAAAGCTACATGCTGATTCATCCTGTCACTATTTCTGGTGGGTGAGTACCCTGTAAGCAGTTTGTTTTTTGTTTTTTTTTCGATGGCAGAATGGCTCACAGTGGTATATCTTAATGTGATTAGTTGTCTTTGTTGCTGTGGATTAGTCTGTATTAATTGGTGATTCTGTTGTTGGAGAGTGCACTGGATGGATGATTACATTTGCACATGAAATTTATAATACATTCTGCTATGTTTGAAGAGTTGGAGTTTCCCTTCCTCTCTAAAGAAAGGTTTCTTCACTGAGGAACAATATTCTTCACAATGATCCTGAATTGAATTAGCCATTAGCAAATCAGCTGTGCAGTTTTTGTATGTTGAGGGAAAGTCTGAATCCATCTTGTATCTCATTCAGACTGACATAGTAATACGGGTCAAGAGGGTCTACCTGAACAGGTCAATATGCATCAGCTGACCCTCCTTCACCACCTACCTCCTGACCAGTAATTACATCCAGTAGGTGATTTGAGGGGGGATGAGGGGTGATACCATCCCTTGTTAGCAAAATGCATCCCCTTGTTAACCTGCCATCCCCTAGTAGCAGAGAGAGTGCAGGGGCAGAGGGGTTGTTTAGTTGAATATGTTCGTCTAGTCTGCCTGACTCTTTGATCCTTTATCTGACTGAGGTTTTTGCAAGTTAGAATCATGGCTCTGAAATATTAGTAGTCTAACTGTGCTGTGTATTGATAAATCCATGGCGCTGTCTGTGGTGCTGAAGTAGCAGACGGATTTGTAATTGCACCTTTTTCTCTCAGTCCCACCCCTCTGTCAGTTCATCTTGGATCTATAATATTCTCTAAACTATATAATATAAATATCCAATTCTATAGTATATTTTAACCTGTATACTCTATAGAGTGGTGTCACCTTCATGATCAAAATGAGAAGTAGCAATGTGTAGTCACAGAAGAGTGGGAGGATCATAGAGACACACTGCTACCAGTGGTATTCCTATAATATTCCTATAATATTTCTGTGATCATTCATTAGCATCCGTGCTGCTGAAAATACACCCTCAGAGCAAGCCACCTCTGTAACAAAAGATTTTAAATAGTTTGTGTGACCTGGCAGTGGAGCAGGTAATGTGCCTGAGGAAATAAACCTGCACTGACCTCACCATGCTCAGCTGCAACAGTTACATAATTTGAGGTAAAGTTTATACCATCAAAACTATGAGCATGAGCATTATTAAAATATTAATATCCACATCTGGTAGAGAATAGGCCTACACAAAACATGTATTTAGACTAATAGTGATTCTATTAAATTGAAATTATAATTGCAATTATAATATCAAGAATTAGGCTAGGCTTATATGATAATCCTGCAGTCCTGTTGGGCCACCCCCCCTGTTAAAAATGATCAAATCACCTACTGATTGCATCAATATTGAGGTCAATATGGCCGCCCTCTCTAGTGTCTTTTTGTATTCCCTCTGACCCATAGAGGAAGGCTGATATGATATCATGTCTTGTATCAGTTACAGCCTCTGGTTATGACCACAGCTAATGTTATCTTAACATTAGCTGCGATGTCTGCAGCTAATGTTAAGATAACCAGTGGAGACTAGTAAAACAAGTTATCTACACCTTGTTATGATCAGCTGTGATTCTACGGCTATGGGGTGGCTATAGCTGTGTATTGCTGTTGCTGTAATTATGGCTGTGGCTTTGATTGTTATGATGACAGCTGTGACACATCCATTTTTAATGAGTGTCACTAACTACATGTTGGGGTTGTGTGTGTGCCGTGGAGTGACAGACAGTGCTGGCTGAGCTGAAGTTATTCTTGAACTCCTGTGGTGTTTGATAACACATCTGTCATATCAAATAGAAGCACCGGATTCAAATCCTGACTGTCTGGCTTAATGATGAGGCTAATGTTAATAGAAGCAATAAAGAGTATAGCCACAGTATAATCCACACAAGTGCAGCCAAAGCTCCAGCAATAACCAGGTCCAGAGTTCACAGTCACAGCTTCAACCCACAGCCAGGCAGAGCAGCTGCTGTGGTCACAGCCTGTGGTTGTATAAAGCCTGAGTTCTCCCTTTTGAACAGAGTAATAAGCAATAAATGCATAATGTTAGGTGTCAGATCATCTCCCTTCCTGTAGTATCCGCAGTGTTACCCTAAACTGGCAGTGTAACTTTCTAAAGGACTGGATCAAAACATTAACTATTGTTATGGATCAAGGAACAGATACAGTCTGGTGTCATAGCTGACACAAAAGTAGTTGACCCCTGACCTTTCCGGGGCTCTGAAGCCTTTCTGTTTATTAATTACCCAATGAGTTTTATTCTTTTATCACTTTTGATTTTTAGTGACAGGACAAAGAGAACTTAACAACTGTTGTTAAGAGTGGGCAAATGATTTATGGAAAACAAGATGAATTTGTGTTCTCGCTTATCTTAATCTCTTGAGATATTTTTTTTGACAGGAGCTGGGTTTGGAAATGTCAGGATGCATTCTTTTGTTGACACTTAAGATACAGAAACCGATACCACTTTCTTACAGGGCACTCTTTATATGGGTTTTATAGGTTGTAACTAATGATTTTATTAATGGGTAACAAATCATTTACTAATATGTAATGATCAGTTATAAGCCATGATGAGAACAACTTTTAGGTTGCCAGGTTGTGGCTGCTGTTTCTTCCAACATTATACTTTAATTCAAGAGGGCTCCTCTAGTGGATTATTTGGAAAATACTCTTGAACATCTGGTTTAATTAATTTATTATGATTTACTGGACATTTATAATTACAGATTACAGACTTACTAACTTTTGCTTTTGGCTTATTAGAAAGTGATAAACCTTCTAATCTCAACCTTTATTGATGACTTATTGACATTTTCAGCTGCAGACTTGATGTTTATTATCCTTTATTAATGATTCATTAATATATATAATTGCAGACCTAATTGTTTATTGACGTTCATTAATGACTATTAAGAACTTCATTAATGACTCAACAGCGAAAGAGATTTTTCACAACCTAGTAATCCAAAGGTTGTTCTTACTAATGGCTTGTATCTGATTTACAAAGGAATTTATTTATTAACCATGACTGAATCCATTCATTACAACTTATAAATCTTTTTATAAAGGGTCACTTATCAAAAAATGGTACTGAAACTTTTATTAGAATCTTAAATATGATAAAAGAGTAAGTAAACGCTTTTCATCCTCACATGGCTCTGAAAAGTACCTGTGGACAGACCATGTCCCAAATTCAATGGTCAAACACTTGAGAAAATCATCAAAAGCAGGTTCAGTGGGGACTCACAATCTCTTGAACTCTGAGGACACACACACACACACACACACACACACACACACACACACACACACACACACACACACACACACATATACACAGCAGTTTTACGTCACATTTTCAGATACCCAATCTGCACAAACACACACACACAAATTTACAAGCAGGAAATTATGGAATTAAAGAGAAATTACAGATGTGACATTAAGAGGCTGTAACATCATAAAAACTCTATTTCCTGTCTGTCTGCACCACTCGAGGGCTGATCAGTGTCACAGTCTACAGTCACATGACTGATGCCAGTCCAACACTTTTTTTGGACAGATGTGGCTCTCATCTGCGAGAGTATTTCATGCCACTCAAACATTTCATTGTTCTCTTCTGTTTAATACTTTCTAAAGGGTTGCCCGAAATAGAGGGCCATAACTAGGCCAGTGCTGGACCCAGATTGCTTCCAGCAAATATGACTGAAAAAATATGGGACGCAAGCTTTCTAAATCTTGCCTGTCAACCATGAAAAACATTGGTTTCGGGGGAATCATTGCATTATGAGATCTGAACTATTATGGCCCCCCAGGATGAGTCCTGTGATTCCATTAACGTGTTACGAGATCTTAAAAGAAAATGTTGTCCTCAGAAACACATCATGCTTTAACTCAAGTATGAAAAGCAACAGTAAAAGTTTCAGAAACTTGTGTCGCCCCTTGATAAGCTCTTTTATATTTTGCTTATTCAGAATTTCTAACATGTCAGTGCATGTAACTTTCCAACAAATCACACAATAATTGGTTGTTACTCAGGTGATCGGTATACTTCAGTCATGGCTCTATGAGGCTATTCTTGGGCTTCTTCTTATTTTTCTCTGGCTGGCTAAAGTTGCAGTACACCCACACCAACCTTTGAATTGCATCTAAATAGAGGACATTACACCTACACCGTATAGCAAGAGTGAGGGAGAAAAATACAGGTTGCTTCTGTTTTGGCCTTGAATTCTGTTCTCAGTAACACAACATGTTGATAAAGACCAGAGTACATTATAATCTGCCTGCTCAACACACAATATATATTAATATTTCAATTCAAAACACACATAGATGTTGATAAACAATAGCTGGAAAAATGCTCAATGTAATTCTGACGATGAAAAGAGACAAGCAGAACCTCCAAACGGCGAGACATTTAATGGCACCCAAAGCCAGGTGCACAACATCTCAGCAGTTGGAAATAAGACAGACTCATTTGTGTTTGAAAAGAGGCCTGGCAGTGTGTGTGTCTATGTGTGTGTGCATGCATGCATACGTGTGTGTGTGTCACAGAGGAGGCGTCCAACAGACACGTCTGATTAAGCAGTGTGTAGCTAAATGGACCTGCTGGCTGAACCAGATGAGGACCAGCAAATGGTTTACCACACTGCAGGGTTATATATGCAATGCTGTGCTACGCCATGCTGCGCTGTGCTGTGGCCCCCAAAACCTCCTCCACTCACCCCCTGCCCTGGCCCCTTTCGCTTCGCCTCTACTAACACCATTAGCATGTAAATGACAGTTGAGCCCCTTTGCCAGCAGGTGCTGATAGGCTGCATGAGACCTGCAGCTTCTCGGTGCATTAATATAATTTTCTTCATTGTTGTGGGATTATGTGGGGGTGGGTGCTGGTTATGAAGAGGTTGGGTTGGCTTGATTCTTGGTGTGAATATCAAAGGTCGTCGTGTCATCGAGATTCACTTCTTATGGATGGAGGGGCTGCGGTGAGGAGGATCTGCTACTTCATTGAGAGGACAATGTTTCTGTCTTGTGGAGGCTGCTTCTGCAAAAGAACGCCAAAGAGGAGTGATACTGTAGCAACACACAGTAGATCCATATATAAGACATATATACAGTCCCTTTAAAGCTTCCTTTTCTTTCTTTTTTCCACACTCAGTCAAGGTCATTGTTAGCTGTTGTGCACAATTTATATAATACATTGTACATATTGAATCTACAGGAAATTTAGAGCCCTCAGTTCTCCTGCATCTTTAGAAGGTGGAAAGACATTCACATGAAGACAGGAAGAACATGCTCATATGTAACCAGTGAAATAATCACTAACCTCTGTGCCCACATTTTAAATTTTATTTGGAACGTTTATGAACAAGTATACAAAAAATGCAACCGATAAATAGCAACAACCAAACCTCCCAACCTGCCGACATAAAATCAGACAAGCAGTGACGTAAACGTTTAAACAGACTGAGACTGTCCCTACATACACAGCCCGGGGACGTCTACTGAATGTGCTTTCAAAAAGGTAACTTAAAAGATTAGTATGACATTTTGTGAGAGTTAGATGAACAGATCGACACCACTCTCATGTCTGTCTATTAAATATGGAGCTACAACCAGCAGCAGGTTAGCTTAGTTTAACACAATGACTGAAAACAGCGGGAAACAGCTAGCCTGGCTCTATTCAAAGGTAACAAAATCCACCTACCAGCACCTCTGAAGCTCACTAATTAACACGTCATATCTTGTTAGTTTAATCCGTAGACAAACAAAATTCAAATTAACAGTACATAGAGCTACACCGGGCGGTGGGTGGGGGGGCATAAATCAACATGCACTAATGCAGCTGAGCCTATTTGCTCTCTGATACAATCTGTTAAGGGACCCCAAATTGTTCCCAATTTGTTTTACATAAACATTGTCCTCACGTGAGCCTCGTTAATGAGTACATTTATGCTGTGAACACATTTCATATTCGTCTGCAGTCATACATCTTCACCTGCAACAGCAGCATGTTGTTCTGCATGCAGCTATTTTTGATTCCTCCGCCTTCAACGCTGCTAGTTTGTCTTTATTTCCCGCTCCATTTCCTGGCTATGTTTCCCTATGTTCACTCATCGTTTTTGTGCAGCAGATTGAGCCTTGTGAGCACAATTAGAATAAATTCGATTAATTACTAACTGTTAGGGTGGCATTTTTTAGCCACAGGCTGCAATGCTCTCTTAACCAAAATAACAGGCATGGGGCCACTGAGGCATATGCAGATACATAGAAATGGCACACAGAAAAAAACTAAATGAATATCACATCCTGCACCCATGTCTGTCCACATCAAGCACTCACAAACAAGCATTCAAAGCTGCTGGAGCATAGGTAAAATGTTGCATTAGCTATTTTACATATAAAAGCCAAACATTTTATTACTTTTTTTTCCTACAGCGTATGTCTTGGTTCAGCTTCTTTGATCAAACTCCTCTTTTATTCTCTTGTCCTGATGGTTGCAGCAGTCCAGTTGATGCACTCTGACTATGGCCTCCCTGCTGCCTGCCTTCACTCAAATTTCCTGCATGTGAAATACTGAAATACTCAACGACCATCAGTTTTGTACAAGTCAAATGATGCAAAAGACCTTTTATTTCAATATATTACTTTCTGTAATGAACCCTGTGGCTTATTTGGTTTGTGTTTACATCAAGTTCATTCAAACTCGTGTTTTGTTTTTGTTGTTGGCTTCCTGATCAGAGCTGTTTTTGTGTCATAACATTCTGAGTTATATTCACTTTCAATGTATAAATCCCACTTGAGAGGTGCTTCACTGTGCTTTCATTTGTTGTGATGTCTGCAACTTTCAAGGTAGTCGCACACTAAGGAAACACACACACACACACACACACAAAGATGTACAAAACTCTTCTTTGCAATAATCTCACAGAATCAGAGAAACAGAAGGCCAGTAGGTTTAGACAGCTGGTAGATACAGTAGCACAAGTTTTGCTCAGTAAGTGCCTCTGTCCTTCACCAAGCTTTCTGTGACTTCACTAAATTATTTAAGAGACAGCAGTCATCTCTGAGGAAACTCAGCAGACTTTCCTCTGTGTCCCATGAGCCCCAGTTAGGGCACCGCCGCCGGAAATAACATGGCAGGGAACTCTGGCGGTTGTGGCTTGAGCACACGGCTGGTATCTGGTTCAGAGAATCCTGCTGCAAATGAAGCAAGGTTTCCAAGCAGGTGTGCTGATGCCAAGCAGGAACAAAGACTTCTTCTCTGACACGGTGCAGGATCACAGTGGAGAGAAAGTGTTGAAAGAGCATTTCAGAATGGACGGACGCAGCCAGGTCCAAACCAAAGAGGCTCAGTCCTCGTCTCAACCTCTTCTGCCTTTTGGCTCATGGCCATTCCCCTGCACAGAGACGCCTCTCCTCTGCAGAAAGTGACAGTCCATCTTGCCTCATCCACAGGCATGACCAATCAAGCCTGAGAAGAGTGATGGATGATCACTGAGTCCCTTCACTCCTGCCCCCAGCATGTCACCATTTCATTTGTTTTGTTATCCACCTA
Source organism: Thunnus albacares (assembly GCF_914725855.1). NCBI lineage: Eukaryota > Metazoa > Chordata > Actinopteri > Scombriformes > Scombridae > Thunnus > Thunnus albacares. The sequence continues at coordinate 17,681,235 of NC_058116.1, forward strand.
TCGGCCAACAAATACATGTGAGCAGAACTGTACAGTCTGTTTTTTTTCTCCTGCACTTACCTGAGGAAACATCACAGCACATACAGTATATTCGTACATTATTACTGATCAATAGAGAATATTTTGCACTTTCTAAAAGCCATTTCAGGCTGGGCACTTTGCCTAATTTCCATTCATGCTGCAACTAGCAAATATCAACTTTTAGCTCCAGTATAAAAAGGTCTAGAGAGGAAGCTCTTATTTCTACTTCTTACAGCTAAAACCCTTGCAGGTGCAAAAACTGCATGGTGCAAACTCTGTATTCATCAGCATGTCTGACACTGTTCACAGTTTGTCAAAGTTTAAGAGGTGTGTCTGACAAAAGGAGACAGCGCATGCAAATTGCTTGAATTAATATGATGTAATTAGATTTAAATGGAAAATGACAGACATAAAGTTTTACTCACAATCACACCTCCACGTGCACACACACAGACACAAAGTGTTGGCACAACGTGTCCTTTCAAACTGACAAAACGCCAAGTCATGAGATGTCTGGTGACCGTCTGGGTCCTGCTGTCATCCTTCTCACTCCAGATAATCATCACCCATCATCTCCCTCTTGGTTTGAATCCATCTTGTCAAACCATCCGTCTGTATTTATCCACGCTCACTGTTTCTCTCAGGCTGCATGCATGCATGTTGCAAACGTTGCTATGGAACAATAATGCAGCAGATATCGACTCTGGATTTCCTCTGGCTAAAAAAAAGCCACATTTATTAAAGACTAAACCGTTTCAAGTGTCTCTCGGATGTCTTCAGGATGCAGAGAGTGTTTTCTCATCACTCTCTGCCTCCTCACACACGACACAGCTGCACTGAGAGCAAAACCTGTCAGACAAGAAAAAAATCTTCCTCCTGTCAGTCTGTTTAATTTCACTACTTTAATTAAAACCACAGTGATTTATTTTGTGCATTCTGTTGTATTACGTAATTTCTTGATTAGGGTCTGGAGATTTGCTCTAAGTGATCTCATCTCGTCTCAGTGAGGCTTGTCTTTATTCTGGGATGTCAGGCTCATCTTGTTATGTGGATGACATCTTACATTTAACCCCCCCCCCCCATGTGTCTGGAGAACAGACACATGGGACTATTGTTAGGCTGTCTCATTTTGTCTCTGAATCATTAAAGGCAGACTGGAGCTGCAAATCTGCAAGTAAATAAAGGAAGCAGGAGGCCATGCATAAGTGTTAAAGGGAACATATCATGCACATTTCCAGGTCTATCTTTTTATTCTGGGGCTTTACTGGAATATATTTGCATGATTTACAGTTAAAAAAAAAAAAACTTATTTATCTTATACTGGCTCTTTATGCAGCCTCTCAGTTCAGCCTCTGTCTGAAACAGGCTGTTTTAGCTCCTGTCTCTTTAAGGCCCCCCTCCCAATGAGCCCACTCTGTTCTGATTGGCCAGCTCTTGGAAGCTGCCCTTTGGCTGACTTCCAGCAGCTTCCAGAGGCTACATAAACAAACAATAGTAGTCGGATTTTGTTTCTTTTTCTTGTTCTTTACTCAGAATGGAAACTTCTCAAATATGTGAACATGTTTGAGCCTCAATCAGATTCGAAATATGCAAGTAGACAATGTGAACAACCCATGGATGAACCTTAGCAACAACCTTAGCAACAAAGGCTACAGAGTGGATGGGTGTTTGTGGGCATGTGTGAACAATCTGATGTCATCACAAGGAGGAAGTAGAGGTAAACGAAACATTCAGAGCAGGCTGAAGTCTGAAGCTTTTGACTTGCAGGGAGCATTTTTACATATGTTCACCTCAAGTTTAGGATCTCTGACCATGTTTAACATAGACATCTGGCATTATAACAGTATATAAATGACAGAAAATCACAAAAAGCATGATATGTCCCCTTCAAATGTGTAAAACTAAGTAGAGATATAAAAAATAAGAAGCAACTTTATCTTATTTGACAAGTAAGACATCTATTTTCGAGATGGAAAATTAGAAGAGAAATCAAGTCACAAATCTCTGAAACTCTAAAACCAGACAAAGTAATTTACATTATATCCTTTCACCTGATGCCCTTCCCTTTTTAATCAAAAGACAAAGCAGGAGACTCAGAGAAGAACATTTCTGCCTCACAGCATGACTTCTGTTGTTATTGTCAATAGTTCTGTCTGCATGGTGAAATTTGATGCAAGCTTCCCCCAGTTTGCTCCCACACTCCATTACCCAATTTAATTTCCCATTGTCTATAGCTGGATGTCTCTTTGATTTATGCTCTATTCTGCACCATCATGGATCATTACAGATGTTGTAATAGACCTCCCAGCATTTCTCTGGCTTTCATTTACCTTCTCACCCGTGGCTTATAAAAATAGGTGTTTTTTTATGATGTGCTGGTGACATTTTGGGCAACACCAGGCACAAAAACTGATTAGGCTCCAGCTGTTTTTTTCCCCCTCTCGTCTACCACCCAAAACTTTTTAGATCCTCTCTAATGAGAAAAAAAGAGTCAGATTACAGTAGATGAGGAGAGATTCTCAAAGTGTTTGGGTTACTTTGCTATTCAGCCTCTGTAATCTCTAATCTTGACATTTGTGCGTGTGTCCTAGATCGCCTTTACTGTATGACCCAACAATGAAAAACATTTGCCTGTGTTTATGTAATTGTATGTTATGCTATGTGACAAGATTAAAGCATAATTCCAGTTTATCACCACTTGGATGTTCTTTTTCTCATATTGGATAGTTTCTATCAGTTATGATAATATTGTACTTGCCAAGTTAATGGATGAGATGCAGGAACGCTGCCAAATCACCACAACTAAGTCTGATGGGGCAAGAAACATTCAGATGATCAGACAGCAAGTCAACAAGCCAACAGTTTGTCCAGATTATGTCAGAATTAGTTTACTAGTGGACCCAAGTGCAGAATGCAGACTCAGAGGCGGATTACATTTAACAGATTTATTGTACTTCAAAAGATGATGAGATGACTGGGGACGGCTGAAGGAGACAGGAGGAATGGAGATGGCAAGGCAGCGTGGCTGACGGAGGTAGTGAGGAAGAATGAACATGCAGACAGGCAGACAGGCTGGCAGGGATCCTGAAACACAGGAGATAAACAGGCTTTAATCCAGTTGCAAAACACGTGGAACTTAACTTAGAAAATATCAAAATGCAGAGAGAGTTAGCAGAGATAGCTACCACACTGGCAGAAACAACAATCTGGTGATGAGTGGGAGAAACGCCGGGGTAGATATCCTGGAGAGGTGATGCGCAGGTGTGTGGAAATCAGGTCTGCAGCAGGACTACACACACACACACACACACAAACGCACACAGAGAGGGAGAGAGAGACAAATGGGAGACAAGAAACAGGAGGAAGGGAGAAACACAGGAAAACATAAGGAGAGGCACGGCCGTGACAGATTATCTAAACTACTGTGTTTGGAGGTAAAACTAAAAGTGAGCTGACCTGAAATACCAGTAATAATCCATCATTGCACAGGAAAACTATGTCAGGACCAGAGTTGTGCAGTGTGAGTTACAGTAATGTGTAAGGGATTACAATATGAAATTCAGTAATTACATCAAAGTTACTAATCCCAGTAATGCTTCGTTACTTTGACACTTTGGGGGTCAACTTTTTTGTCCTCTTACTGGTAGTTTGGTGGAGGTTTGGTCTCAGTGGACAGCCTGGGCTGGTACATGCTAGCTTGACGTGGGGCTGGAGGTGTGGGGACGCAGTTAGCTACCACCAAAAGAGGAGAAATGCAACTTCAAGTAGTTCCAAAGTTGTCCTATTCACACGTTGTGTCTTCTTAGCTAGCTTGCTAACCTTAGCCACTGGTGAGGCCTGAGTGCAGCTAAGAAAATTCTTACTGTAAGATGGAAACCCCTGCATAGTTTATGTATCAAACAGCGAGAGTTCTCTTTGCATCATCTTTTAGTGTTGGACATGTCTCTCTTTGTCTGTCTCTAGCATTTATTTTTGGACTGTCCACCAATTCATCCATTCTGGTCCAGAATTTTATTTATTTATTTATTTTCCGGTGTTTACACAGGACTCTCTCCCCTGACAGGGACTTGGCTCTCTTTGGATGCTCAGAGGACTCTTTAACTCTCCCCTCATGCATACTAACAGCTCTGTTGATGGGCATGGTGCTACCTAAAAAACGTATTCTCCAAGACTGGAAGACACCAGCTCCACAGTGCTTCAGAAACTGGTTGCATGAAGTTGTTTTGGTTATCCACATGGAGAAACTGCGATTTAATAACTTTAAATGTCAACATAAATGGGAAGAATATTGGGGTCCTTTTCTTCAATATCTGGACTCAGTTTGACTGTATTTGTATCCAAATAGAGATTTTTTTAAAAATCTTACCTTTGATGGGTTGTAAGTAACAATCACATGGGATGATGTGTATTGTTATGATGCTTTGTGTCCTTGATACGTGGTTAAAATTAACTACTCTTAGTTACTTCTATTCTTCTCCCCTGGTGTGTGTGTTTGTGAGCATGTCTGTGTATGTTTAAGTTGGATTTCTGGCATTGACTGTTTGAAAAAGCTGTTAATAAAAATAATACTAAAACAAAAAGGAGAAATGTCTGTCTATCATCATAAACACTCTTAAGGCGGAGTGCTGCTATCAAGACATCTGCTGATTTAATTTGATCCTACATGTATCATACATGTAAATATTTGAAAGATAAGCTGCTACTGTTGGTGTTTAGACTGTCAACTGTCAAGATTTTATGAATTGCAATGCAGCAAGAGGGTGAGTTATGTGGATGGAGAAAATGTATGTTTTGTCTTGTTTATAATTTTCTTTTTAATTTTCTTGTTTTCTTTTTTTCTGTCTTCTTCTGTAATAATCTCTTAGTTATTTGTATAAATATATGTTTTACGCTGTTCTGTTTGACCAGCATAAAAAAACCCAAAAAGGAATAAAAAGTTGGTCACAAAAAATAAAGAATGATGGTTACAGAGACGACAAAAATGAATTACTAATGTTAGTAAACCAGAATGTTCCTTTAATAAATTTGTATCAATGGTGTATAATCAATGGCACACTGAGATTTCCTCTGGCGCTGTCATGTTCAAAATGTATGTGTAAGTTTAAAGGGGTATGACACTCAACTATACATTTCAAATATTTTACTTCAAATCCAGTTACAATCAAATCAAAATTTACGTCTGAGATCTCAAATTGTCGATGAGTCAAATGAGTTAACCATAACTTTTTGCCATAACCACAATCTCTCTTAGCTGCTTGGCAGTGGATGTAAAAAAAAAAAAAAAAACTATCTCTGAATGTTATCCGGGGTCTTGCTGAATCCTCAAAATTTTTGCAATTACGGTTTAACAAAGTTATGTTACTGTTAACAGTTTTCAACCTTTGATGTACTCACATCCCTGGTTTAAAGATGCTCAGCACTGTCACAGCTACAGTTTGCATGCTGTAACCCTCTCTTCCTCTCATGGGGAGTTGTAAATTGGTGTGTCATTATGGCTTAGGTGTCAGGACTAGAGTTTCTCTCTCTTGCTATAGGGTATCCAGGTGTAAAAGGTTACATACAAAGGCAAACTGAGCTGTCCTTGGGCATAGAAATGACACTTTTTTTTTTTTTTTTTTGCTGAGGCTCTGCACCCCTGGGTCTTTTAAAGTTGCGAGTGATTAATCTTCACATGAAACAGACAGGCTGTCTTTTTCTTTTCTTTTCAAAAGTGACACTTTGAAGGTGTCAACTCATACCCCCGACTTTTTTCATGCAGAGTTCAGATGTTGCTGATTCATCCTGTCCCTCAGTAGAGAAAATAGCTAAAGTACGATACTTCTGCTTGCAAAGCAGGGCCGCCTGTAGGTACAGTGTCTGAGTCATGGCTGAGTTGAAGCCTTTGAAGGTTATCATTAGCTGCTGCTGTAAATGCCAGGTGAAAATGACGTTGCAAGAAAAGACAGGGGAGATAGTTGCACCGGTGTTGTGTACTGTGATGAAGCGTTGTAAATACTAATTAGAGTATAAAGTATTGTATGTTGTTGCAAAATAACTGAATTCTTGTCAGTGAATCATTTGGTGGCTCACTTTTTGTGTTATTCAGCTCAAGTTATTTAAAACATAAAAAGTCACGCTCTCAGTACCCTACTAACCTCCTCACCTTCTCACCTTTCCTTTATCCTTCATTATATGAACAAACAGTACAAACACACAGCCGACACTTTGGGGTGAAAGAGGAAGGAGTGCAAGGGAAGAACTGAAGAATGCAGATGATTTGGCAACAGAACTAAAGGAGCAGAGGAACAGCAGGTCCCACACGCCCCACCCCCCTCAGCTGGCTTTCTTCCTGCATCTTCTTTGCAACAATTCAAAAGCAGCTTGCACAAATTAGACCCATGGGGAGAGAGAACAGACTAACGCGCAGCAAACTACTGTCACTCAGCTGCTGAGGAAAGAGGCGACCGGGATGGGATACTGGATGCGCAAGGTGCTCAAGCAGACGAATTGGCCACGAGGGACCAGATGTTCCTCTGCCTCTTCTCACTAATAAATGCTCTTGGCATTGCACTGCAGCATATACTCTCTCGTCTTTGCTTGCATCTTTATTAATTTCAGGGGGTTTGGTGCTCTTTTTTAAATGTGGAGCAGAGGAAGGATTTATTTGTATAGAAGAGAGTCATTGTTTTCAGCTGCTTGTAGCCATTTAAGACACGTGATACATTTGCTCTGTGTATCACATTGGGTACAAATGGTGATGAGAGGCAACAAATAAAAGCCAGAAAGAAAGAGAGAGAGAGAGAGAGAGAGAGAGAGGGAGAGAGAGAGAGAGAGAGAGAGAGAGAGAGAGGGACATGTCTCATAATGGGAGGAAGTTGGCTCTTCCTCAACTTTGTAGATCGCAGGTGTTGTGTCCGTGATTGTGAGTTAGGAATGTCACACATCGGTGCAAACAGGCAGGAAGAGCTGGCAGGTGTTGTCTATGGAGAGATGCACTGGCAAGCACGAGGTGTCATATGTGGAGGGGATTGGAGAAACAGAACAAACCCTTATTCTGTCACAGTCCGCCTTGTGATACTCAACCGCTTAACTCTGCATGTACAGCTGTGCAGTGTGGCGCCTCAGCATGTCACTGCTTAAACTGGATTCTCCACACTTATTAGTTACACATTGTATTTTATCCAATAGAGGGAATTAAACATACTTAATACTTGAGCAGTAATGCCCAACATTTTATGAATCATCAACATTTTAAAAAAAGAAAACCTTCGAAAGGAAAAAAAAAAGGTTTTTGAAGAATTCAGCAGATTATTTTAAACAAATCATTTTACAGCACAGCAGATCTCCATAAAGGTTATTAGAGACTAACAGAAATCTTGCATTTGAATAACACACTGAGGACAAAATGTAACACGGAATAAGAAATGTACACAGTGTCTTATTCAGAAAACAATTAACTTGTTCTTCTGCTCTTTGACAGACACTAGATTTCAAAAGATGGTGCCGAGAATATTTTTCTCTCTTCCTTGTCACTGCCATTGTTAAGGACGGGGAACAGTTTGTAATGGCAGCCAATTACAGAGGCTTTTCATCCAGGAGGCAGCATCAAACGGTCCGACTGTCAGCTTTTGTTGCTGGGGGCAGACAGGCAGACCAGTCTGGGGAGAGAGTGATGCACACAGCAGCACTTTGCTCTTCACTGAATGCTCTTCTCTATGTGATAAACGGCCTTCAGAGTGATCGGTCAAACACCCGCTGCAATATAGTAATGACCTCTCACAGGTGAAAGAGGCAAGGGCGCTGTGCTAAATAAGACAAATAAGCACATGCTGCATTTCAACTGTGCAGGCATGAGTGTTTGTCGATTCGAGAGGTCCTTACTTAACCCTACCTTTTTGTTGGTCTGCTGTGTCACTCGGTTGCCACCTGAGGGACTTTCCTGAGCACTGTAGCTGGCCTCCCCCTGGGATTTGACAGATAAAACAAATGTAGCATCAAAGCAATGAAAAAGCCCTCAGCTCATGCACACAAACACACACACACAATGCACGCATACACACAGACAGAGTACAGACGTAAAGGCAGCAAGGGACAAATGGTTCCTGCATGGGAGGGGGTATATTTAGAGTCTTGCGTAATGTGCTTTTAACACAACACAGAGTGGATGAATTTTTAATGCCAGGCAGGGGAGAGGGTGGGTGAGGGAGAAAAAAAAATGAATAAAGTTAAGTATTTAATCTGTGCTGTTGCTTAGGGGAGAGACAGAGATCTGAAAGCAGCCTATAAGCATCAGGCAGGGCACACAGGATAGCCACCAGTGTACCAGCTACGGATGAATGGTTGGCAAGAGAGGGTATGGAAAGAAGGAGAGAGAGCAAGGGAGGGAGGCAGAGACAGGAATATTGGGAGATATGTAAGGCAAGAGAGTGAGGAGGAGGAGGAGGAGGAGGAGGAGGAGGAGTTTGCATGAATGAGCGAGCAGGAATAACTACGAACCGTGTCAACGCTGTGCTGGGTAACCCGGGGGAAACAAAGAAGCGCACAGTACCACAGTTTCTCTGGCAAACCCTTACACTCTGATGTGAATGTTTACAATGCACAGACATGCACAGACATGTCTAACACACTGTTTGGCTAGGAGGAATACACATCAGCATAATCAAAAATATGAAAAAAGAAAACTAATTTAGCATTGATCTAGCACAAACTGCATTTCCTCTGATCTTTTGTTCTTTAATATAAAAATAAAAAAGAAGCTTCCACTGTAGGAAAAGCTGTGAGGCATAAATATAAAACTGAATTAGATATTTGACAGAAAAACCTGTAGATAAAATTGGTGAAATAAAAAGGCAACAGAATGAACAACTGGAGGTGACATTTTTGTGACTAATTGGCATCTGTTAAAGGGCAGTGATAAGGTGATCCACACAATGCAATTCACTCCTCCACTGAGAGAAGGTTTCACATCTTGCTTGCAAAATAATTGAAATCAGATTTATTGCTTTGTGGATTTTATGTGCATATTTAGTTGTTTTCACTCCCACACTGTAGGAGTGTTTCCCAAAGCACAAGCAATATTCAGAAAACATAAGCTGAGGGCACACAAGTATCTGATTAACCACTAAACCTTTAAAAATATCACACAAGCTCAGTCTTGATCATGTGTTTCACAAATATAGAATAATTCTCAGTGTGGAACGTGGTTTTTATTTCTGCCATTGTCGGCCAGACAACAAATTTTCTCAAACAGGGTTTCATCAGTCTTTCCTTAAGTAAAGGCTGATGTTATTCTATGTTGTCAACAAATCCCATGAACACACCAAAAACAAAAATGTTCTATCCCTATTTCAGTGCTTTCTATCTGTCCTGTCTGTGGCACTCAACCACAAGCCCCTTTGTTCCTGCTGATAAAACATTTTGAAATGGCTGACAAATAGATATAGATTTTTTTATAGTAATGTCCTAAAACAGCAGGGCACTCTTTTGACAAACATTATTCAGACATCAAAATGTGTTTGTTGGGGTCTATTTTCAGCCATGGATTAATACACATTTGGTGCTTTTGTGAGATTTTACAGCAGCAGGGTGGTGTATGTCACTCAAAACAGTTCCCATGCACATTGTTGTGTTTCTAGCCATGGCTGTCAGTCAGTTGGTTGGTCCACCACTTTGGTCCAGACTTAAATATCTCAACAACTATTGGGTGGACTGCCACACAGTCTGGTACACACATTCATGTTCCTTCAGGATGAATTGTAATAACGTTGGTGGTGCCTTAACTTTTAATCTAGCGCCATCATCTGGTCAAAATTTCAAGTCTTATACTTCGGTGTAATGACTAAAATACCTGCAAAATAAATGATATTCCCATCTGCCTCGGCTGTTAGCACATTTAACTTATATGGACAGAAAGCCCCATTAAAATTCAAGGTTTTATTGAAATTAGTTGATGAAATTTACTTTCTGTGGAAAAATGAAAACCAAAGGTGAAACACAACCCATTTGCAGGAAGTGGCATTTTGAAATGGTTGTTTTTTCTTTTGCCAAAGTCAACCAAAAAAAAAAGCAACAACAATTAATTTTATTTTCATCCACATTCTTGACCAGCAATGACAGGCTTTTAAAAACGTGTCTAAATAAAACTTGTGCAACAAGCTCCAAGGAAACCACTGGAGAGTCCAATCACATGATGGCATGCCAGCCAAGAGCGTAGGCAACAACACTTCATCAGGGTTATAAAACGGACTCAGTGACTCACAAACATACAGTATTTTGCGCTCTGAAAATTGTGTCAAGACCAAAATAGACCAAAACATAACATGTAAATTAGCAACACATCTCAGCTGCTGGCTTGAAAACAAAAACATAAAAGTAAATAAAGCTTACATGAAACGTCTTGAGATGTCTCAGAAACACCTGCCTTTAAAAGCGGCTGCCCGGGCAATTCCCAGTGAGCGCTTCATCGCCTACTGTGTGACTCACTACATGGTTTTCCTCTCAGCCTTTCTGCTTTCTTCACCAGAATAATACTTGAGAGAGAACAAGATGACAGAAAACATACCATAAAGGCTGTTTGACCTTTCCTAGTGTTTGCCTAAAAACATTATGACGCTCAGTGTCACAGAAATTCATGTGAAATAGCTTCTGAGTCACTGTGAGCCCAGATTGTTCAGCGCTGATGGCAGCCGGAAGTGACAGATGGGTGATCGGGAACTGGCCATCTATCTTCTTACATGGCTTTATTGTACAGGGGAACCTTTAGGGACAGAGGATTGAAATAGGACCCGGATCACTGATCAACAGATGTATAGGCTCACTGCTGATAATCCTACACATATGCTCAAATCTCCCAAAAGAGGAACAACAGTGACATGACAGTGAGTGATAGATTGCACTGGCTGTGAGTGACAGTGAAATAACCTCAGTGCAGGCAGCAGTGACGAAAAGAGAGAGGTAAAATGAGGTGCCAAACATTGAATATCAGTCAAAGTGACTCTGAAAGCACTCTAGTTACCCTCTTGTCACCTCTTATCTCGCTCTCTGTCAGTAAGGCCAAAGACTGTCAGCCTGCAATTAATTTTGTCTTTTAATAACAGTATTTAACTGCAACTCCACAGCTAAAAACATCCATTTAAACTGTCAAACAGAGGCTCTTTTGGCCCCTAATTGATACATGTTGTCCTAATTAGCCTTCAATTCAACATTCAGTTTTGTGTTCCTATAATTCATCAATGCAATAAATTTATAGAAACTACTATAAACGACATGAAGAAGTTTGTAAAGTGCTATGAAAAATTGCTCATTTGAACATCTACAATTCCATGACAAATGAGCAAACTCCATTTACGGATGAAGATGATGCGATATGATTGAAAGCCCCATGAAAGCTACTAAATGGACCTTCTGGTGAAATTGTTTGCTGAGCTGCTGTTCCCAAGGTCAAGAATGAACTTAGAAACTCAGCTTTTAAGCCAAAATGGACAAGAAGTCCTTAAAGTGCTCCAAAAAAACAAACAAAAAACAATTGAATGACAACTGGGCAAACTCCATCTGCTGCTGAAAACAATGTGAAATGATCAAAAGCTCCAGAACAGCTACAGATTATTTTCTTCACTCTTTCTGTCCCTTACAAAGAAGCAAATGTGAATTTACCACATTTCGTGATTTTCACACACTTTTCACACGTGGTTTTCAAACATTCAACTTGTGATCATTTCACATTATACAGGCATATGTGATTTTCAGATTTTCACATGTGAAATGTAAGACATGACATGAAAACAACAAGAACATGTGAAACTGTGATGAATGCATATAAGCAATGCTCATATATGATTATATAAAGATTATTTTTGACTTTTCACATGTGAAAACATGAATTTCATGTGTGCTTTTTTGTAAGGGCTTACTGTACGTTTTTTATGCTCTCTTTCTGACGAAAAACTTATTATATAAACTTATAAAATATTCACAAAATACTGATGACATAATCTCATATGTATGGTTAATCAATCAAAATTTAATCTACTTTTAATTAGTTTGTGTCTAAATTCCCATACTCCTTTCATTATCAATTAATCTTCATTGTTTAGTCTATAAAAGTACAGAAAATTGTGAAATTGTGGCAATCACAAGAAAGTGTCTTGTAGTCCAAAACCCAAAGATATAAAGTATGCTGTGATTTAAAACAGAGAAAAGCTGAAATTAATATAAACAATTGAGATTCATCAGTTATCAAAATTGCTGATGACTAATTTTATCGATCTAACGAGAATTTAAGCCCTACACTTTAGTGAAGGGAAAAGTTGATATTTTTACACTACTCTCGTATTATTTTTTGCTCAAAAAAACAACAACAAAAAAACAAAAGTTCTACCACCTGTCTCCGGCACTTTCTATTCAGCTGAAGGGCGTTAGCTTTATCCTGGAGCTTTAAACATGTTTGTATATTCACTCATGGGGCATCTCTTCATGCTGACTTTGCTGATAGCATAAATAAATTCAGAGGCCCATCAGTCAGAGAAATCGGAGTGATCGCTCTTCCTCTACAGTTTCACATTGAGGCTATAAAACTGATCCGTCACAGTGGGTACAAAGCAGTCTTAGCAGACAGTACACATGCAGCTGCAGCATACAGGAGCAGGATTATTGCCACAGTGGAGCTTGCTATTTGAGTGTTATACTGTCTGTACTTGAAGCTGAAGCACCAGATGTACTGCTGTGATTTCCTGTTGGGTTTTGAATCCATGTGATGCTACATAATGACAGAGAAAGACAGAAGAAAGGGACTTATATTCATGTGAAAAGGAGGATTTGATATGTGAGTGCTCTATTTTTCTGTCACATTTAAATCGACCTACCACATTGATTAGAAGAAAAATCAAAGTCATCCTCAGACACCAGCAGCTCCTTAACTTTGCATCCTTTCTCTCTCTAACAGATATGTTGTGACTGATGGAGCCCAGAGGTGTGTGCGCTGCCATCCAGGACTCATCTGGCCCATGATGGCCCTGAGGCGGTGGCTGTCACCAGCAGAGCACACCTCCTGCTCCCGGCTGTGGTTTCCGTTGGGCTAAGGTCGGATAATGAGGACATTATCAGATCAGTGTCTTCAACCCGACACAAGCCTAGCCGCCAGCGCAACTGATTCGACCTTTTTCCACCTGCTCTCAAGATGAACGACCAGCAGCTTCATACAATATAGTCACAGAAGAAAGGAGGTCATGGATATTGTATATTATTTCCAGGAAGTGAATAACTTCAGGGATGAATAAGAGAAGGGAAAATGATTTATGTGACACAGCCCAGTCTCAACAGAATGTGGATTATAGCGTCCAATTTAGCTGACTTCTGCTGAGTTTTGAATGATTGTAGGCTATTTAAAAGCTAACTTTGCTTTTTATTTTACAGTATTATTTTCATAGTACATGTACATTTAGCATTTTTACAGTAAATCACAGTATTTCATGAGAAAGCGGGCATCATGGGACATAATCTAAAGCTCCTCAACAGCCACTAAATGAACCTTGTGGTGGGATAATTTTGTTAATGGCTGTTTCCGAGGTCAAGAAAGAACTCTGAGACTCAAATTTATAACACAAGACACAGCTGAGCACAGCGGTGCTTTGAGCTAAATGCTAACATCAGCATGCTAACATGCTCATGATGACAATGCTGACATGCTAGTACAATGGTTACATTGTTTACCTTCTCAGTGTAGTATTTTAGCATGCTAACATTTGCTAATAAATAAATTTTTATTGCAATCCAACCAGTAGTTGTTGAGATGTTTGGTTATTTTTGAAAAAATAAGTAATTTGAGCCTAGTGGTGAAGGTTCTGTCATATTTGAACATGTATGAACACTTCCTTTGATTAGAAAGTGCTAAAATCATATGACAGAGCGTGAAGAGATTTAACAAGACTTGTTTGAAAAAAAAATGCTTTCAATCAGTGACAGAACCACTTCCCACTGCCCTCAGTACGCCTCCTTGCTGATGGGTAATTGGTGTGTTTGTATATGTGTGGCTCCACCACATAGCTGAATGGTGTCATTAGCAAAAGCATGCACCAGCTGCAGAGAAAAAGGCAGCTACCACACTGTAGTATACTCATTTTCACTCACCACTTTAAAACTGAAAACTGGTTCTGCTTTTCAGAAGTCTGTGAACTTCAGTGGGCGCTCAAACCAAGTGTGAAACCTGGCTGTGATTGCTGTGCATGCACTACTGAACATTTGCTTGACCGGGCAAAGTTACAACAGATGAGGGCTGAGCAACAGCAGAGAGTCATCTGTTTTACCTTTAGTCCTGACACGGCGGTAAACATCTCAGTGCCGCTCACTGTGATTCAGATTGTGAGGAATGAAATAGCAGCATTTTTTTTTCCAGCTGTTTCAAAGCAAAACCTTTGCAGTAAAACATAAACACCCACAGCGCCAGTTCTGCAGCCAGAAAAGCATCGTTCTCCCACACCGGTGAGACCTGAGAGCAAATTAGCTTTGTTTACTGTTTTGCACTAATAGATCAACATAATTATCACCACCATGATGGAAGAGAGGCGTCTATAAGCTGAAACCAATTTTAATTTCCAATTGTCATCTCCAAAACACAGGCATTCTATCATTCTGAAAGACTTATGTGAGCCATTAGTATGCACAATGAGGTGCACTTCATCTTCACACACAGGCAGCAAATTAATGTCAAGCACTATACTGTAGTGTTATTGTGTAATGGTAAGGATAGGTGTTGTTATAGTCAGCTATAGGGATAGTAGGGCTGTAAACATCATATGACATTATTATTGTTATTTATGTATTTATCCGTCTATATGCAGACAGTTGTTTGGCCAGAAAGGTGCCATATTATCCTTTGTACATCCTTTTCCAAAATGGCAAGTTGGGCAGTGACATTCACAGAGCATCTATATGCTGGAAACATGCTCAAGAGGAACCTCAGAAGATGACAGCTTAATGTCCTCAGTGACAGCTAATTTGGCTGTGTGGGAGTGAGAGGGATCTGCCAGAGTGTTTATTTCCCTCAGAAAAATCAACATATCTGATCTCGGGTGGGAGGGAGACTCATTTTCCAGAGTGAATTTTCTTCCTCTGCGTGAGTAACGGCTGTTAGAGGCTGCACAAGATCACTGCCGCCTATTTTCAGAGGATGCCTTTCTAAATTGAGATTAGTCACAGAGGTCTGGCTGTCACTAAATGCATGCATTCGACAGATTTTTGCAGTCAACTTAATGAACCTAGCAGCCGTAGGATGAATATGTATGCAAGAAGCACAGACACAGTAAGACATACACAGGAACATGCAGAGCAGCAGCAGAATAAAGCTGCCAGCCTCCACTATGTGGCCTGTCATTTTAATGGTGATACCAGTAATTACTACTCCCATTTGTATGTCAAATAAGATGTTCACATATTGTTAAACTTACAGCTAAATAGCTTTAGTAGTGTGATATGATGCAACACGCCAATACAAAAAAAATTGTACATCACGTCATTTTTGCCAATGTAATTTTACGAGACAACTTTTTCATTTATTCAGTCCCATTATTCAGTCACACTAAACTGCGGTTAGATTTATTCAAGAGAACATAAGAGCCGGCTGCTCCGATCAAATGAGCACTTGCATTAGTAAATCTTAATAATAAAGGATAATTTAAGAATGTAATAAGTGTCACATTTATCTCTGAAGAGTTTCCACTGGTTATTCAAAAAGTCGAGGATATTTTGTTATATATATATATATATATTATTATCTCTTTCTCTTTTTATATGACAGGAAAAATGAAAATCTGAGAGGGCTTTTAAATTGTTCTTTTACTCAAGAAAAATATTAGTTTTAGCAAAACATATTTTTATGGTGTTAATTGCAGCACACTTAATGAGATCACGTAAATTAAGAGAAATTGAAAGCTTATGTTTGCAAAGTGTGAAGGTGTTTAAAAACAAGGGTGTACAGTGCTTTATGAGACTGGTTCTCTCGAAATTAAAACACTTGGATTCACCTCAAATGATTTTTTCCTGTTGATTCTAATTTTACATTTCCTGTGTGTGTGTTTGACAAGCTGAGAAGCTCAATAGATTTCAATTAAAGTCCAATAATATTAATGTAACATCATCCCTGCAGCCTTTGACGCGAGTCTGTCCCTTCGCCCAGAGGTAATAAAAAGGTGAGCAGCCACATTATTGTACTTGTCTGAATCACACTTTGTCCCCTGACAGTTTGAGTCGCTGTCATATTTATCAACAACTCACACAAAGCTCAGTGTCATCGCTGTTTCAGGTAGGAGTAACTGACCATATGAAACACAATAAAAGCCTGAGGGACAATCTGATATATATGACAAGACAGGAAGGTGGCCAAAAGAGCCAAGAAGCGACATTTCTTTGAATGTGACAAACAGAAACAAGATTGATGCTCCAGTTTCATTTATAGTCTTCTGTGAAATATGTGATTGATCAATTTCTTTGGTAAATGTCAGAAAGCATGGATCACATATGTAATATCTGGTACATTTAAAGCACCACTAATCAATATTTCTGTGACTCACTGAAAAACATATTGACTTAGTATTTCTAGAGAGAAATTGATGCTTTTTGAATGGGAGTCAATTGGAGCCAGCATGTAGCTGCCATGTACTATAGGGTACTTGGTGCTAGTCCTACTCAGGTACTTCATTTAGTTATTAAATGTGTGAGACTAAATTATTTTTATGTATATTGCACTGTTGTTAACATGTTTGGCAAACTAACTTTATAAGGTCATGTGTCAGTGTTGTGTTTACTTGTTTTTTGTGGCCAAAAAATATAATATACAGTTAACACAAAGAAAGAAATATAAAGAGATTGTGATTTCAGAATTCATTGCACTTGAAAAGAAACAGTTAAGTTCCTCCCGTCTCTCCTGGCAGCTCTTATTTCATTATCATCGACTCAAACTGATCAAAGTCAAAGATAACTACCTCCGCTGCAGCACTGACCGTCACAGTTGACACGCCAAACCTCTTCACCTGCAGAGTGGAAGAGACGAAGGACATTGTGAAGGTGATGAGACGAGAGCGTCTGATTCGCCAGGCAGACCTTTCCCTTCGTCTCTGTGAGCAGATGGTGAGTTGGATCGGTGCCTTTAGACTGGCTGCTATCTTCTCATCTGTGGCCCCGTCTCTGTCCATCAACAGCTGCCCCTGGAGCTGTAAACGTATTGATTACAGGTGGCACAGATCTCTAAACAGCAAAGCTGAGGCATCTGGGGCTCAATAGCGGAAAGCAAGAACAGAAGGAGGAGCACACTTCTGTTCAGGAGTAGGACAGTTAAATCAAGATTTATCACACACATCACGTGTTTCTTTAACAGCACTAACAAAGTTAATAACAGTTAAACTTCTGCCTTTACCCTTATTGAAGTGAACGTGTAAAGATCATGTCAATGCTGCGAGGCTTGCTAAATACAGAATACTAATTGCCTTGAAACCAGGTAACAAGTTTAATTAATGTCAGCATACACACATGCTCCCCCATCCACCCACACTCACACGCTAATTAGACACAGTGTTCTTCCTGATAGATAAATGATTCTGGGAGTTGAGGCAGTCGAGTCTATAGGAGGGACTGAATCTACAGGTGTTCTGTTTCCAACTGTCTTGAGCTGCACGTTGGAGGCTTTCTTCTTTAACTCTCATTAAAACCCTGATGGTAGTGGGTGGCCTCATTACTTGGTTTCAGTGTCAACCAGGATTTATATTATCTTTCATATTCACGGAGTAATTAACAAAGGCGTGGTCCACAGTGCTTCTTTATTTTTTCTATAATCACATCCAGAATATGCATGTGACAAAGCTGTCTAATCAATCGAAAAATCTAAGCATTTGAGTCGATCAGACCGTAGCCTAATTTTTTAAAAGCCCTCACTGCTGAAAATGCTCCACGTACTTACAGAACATGCAGGAATCATATATCTGATTTGCTATCTGACTTACAAAATTTATAGAATTGCATGAAAGATATAGTTTAGATATAGTAGATTACAAAGACATCTTTACAAGCAATGTAGAAAATCTTACTGTTTCAAAAATAATGTGATATTGTTGAGCTGTCTTCATTTCAAAGTCAATTCAATTATTCAAATAAACTGTATAACTGTGTTTATAACTGTGTTTATAACTGTGGGTCACTCACATCTGACCGATATCGTATCTGCTTAAAGGAACAGTTTGGTATATTTCTTTGCTTTCTTTCCTTAAAGAGGGTTGTTATTGTGTCAGACTATTTCCTGGCTCGGTGCAATGATTTTCCTGGGGTCTCCTCTGGTTGCCTGGCAACCTCATAGCAACAACAAGAATAAAAGATGCTCCTGTGCCCTGCACATAACCCCCTTTAAACCACAGTGTATCATTTTTACACTTTGGTTTTTGTACTGATTAAACAAACAGGATATAACATGTTAATTAATGAGCTTTAGATGTGCTGGTAAGTTGATTTTGTTACATTTAGAGAGAGCCAGGCAAGCTTTTTCTAGTCTTTATGCTGAGCTAAGATAAAATCTGCTGGCCATAAAATAAAATCTCCTATAGAGTAACAACAACATTGCCAGGCACCATGACATCCACATCTCCAACACAGTGTCTTGAGGATAACAAGTCTTTGTACAGCACTATGTAATTTACATATAATCATCCCTGGTTGGCAAAACCTTTTAGCGTGGGTGTGAAAGGGCAAACGACCAGCCACCTTCCTTACTCCAACAAATATCTAATCCATTTTGTCCATCTTGCAGTGTATTAGTGATTTCTTATTCATTAAAGAAAAGACAGTCTTTCCATCTCATCTCAAGCCAGTTATCTATTGTAGGTGGGTCAGTCTGTAACCATTTATGCGTGATTGCCTTTTTTTGCTGCTGTAATGAATATTTTGAAAAGATATCTGTCATTTCCTGTTATTCCTTCTGGTAGATCACCCAAGTCGAGTAACATGCATGTCGGTGGGATCTGCTGTCCGAGAATATCCTGCATGATTATGTTTATATTGTTTATTTTATATTTTCCCAAAATATTGACATTTTTGGGCAGGACCAAAAAATGTGGTATTTGTTTGCTTCATCATTCCCACGGTTTCTCCTGCATGCCCTGGCCATAGCTTCATATTAAACAGACAGATGTTGGTATCAATCTTCTCGGTCTCGGCAAGAAAGCAAATATGTGTATTTCCCAAAATGTCAAACTATTCCTTTAATAAGGTCAGTATCACTGCTGATACTAATCCAGTGGATCTTTAGAAAATACTCTTTCAGGAACAGATGATGCTATGTTTGTCTTAATACAAAAATAAAGATGATTTAAGACCATCTGATGTTAAGAGAATCGGGGGAATTACTGTTGGCTTTGAATTAATGAGTCACAATGTCTACACTTCAAACTGTGAGAAATAAGGCTTCACAGTGTAATAATTGTCTGTGAATATGCAGATATATTATTGATGAAACCCAGGACTACAGGCTCACTGTAACCTTGTCCCTGGACAACATAGCCAACATGTTAAGTATAATAACTATGTCAGCATCATGTTAGGTTCACTGAGTGCAGGTCAGCGTGAAAACATGCTGCACCTTGGAGCTAAAGCTGCCATAGAGAACGCAAAGCTACTCCTAACAAGAATGACATTTAGTTTTCAAAATGGCATAGCGTGGACTAACGTAAAAATTTATTCAGACCCTTCCTTTTAAAATTAGCTTTCTTGCCAAAGCCCCATTGAGGAGTGCTTAAGAACATCTGAAGGTACTTCTCTGAGGCTGTGATAATAAGGTTAGGGCCTGGTGGAGCACTTTTTAATTACTTAGTCATGGCCAGAGTCCTGCGAGAAGCGTTTTACCTCGCTCCCAAACTTCCCCACAGAAGCAGCAAGGTCAAACACTTAAAGAAATGAACAGAGTTAAAAAACCAAAATCAAAGAGTCCCTACAGGTACTTCTTTTAATTAGCAAAGTTTCACCTAATGTGTTCCACTTTGAAAATGTGGGAGGATGCAGAACACAGGTAAATATGAATATCTAAAGAAGAATGATACCCTGTAATCCTCCACAGCACCTTAAACTCATTAAAGCAGAGTGTTGCAGCATCCTCATGAGCCCAGTATTGTCATTAAATGTCATGGTAACAACCTTGCCAATCAGGGTGCAATCTCCCTCCTTCCTGACTTTCATCATTAAACTGCACACATGGGCAAGAGGCTTTGAAAAGCCTGCCACTATTGAGCACTCTTGAAAGGAAGGCTCTTTTCATTTAGTGGTCTGCTGAAGATGATTTGCATTCTGGGGTTTTAATTGTGCCGTGTGATGTTCAACAGGCTAAGCTGCTCCAGAGAGCTTGCTCTTCTCATCTGCATTACTGATTGATGGTGGCTGATTTTCCCTTGAACTTTCAGGGCTGTAGAGTTCAGAGCGCTGGGGGCGGTTGTGATGGGAGCAGAGTAGAAGAGGAGAGGAGGGCAGGAAGCAGGGTGGGCTGAAGGAGGACGAGCTCTTTCGTGAGTCCATATTCATAGATAATCAGACAATCAGTCAGAGATGTCTTTTGAAAAGGCTTGATTGTGGTTCTCCATGAAAGTAAATACTAATCATCCAGCAAATCACTGCGAGTGCACAAAACAGAGAAATTAACATTAAATAACAGTTCAGCTGTAGTTTGAGAGTATCTCGCTTACATAATTTGACATTTTTTGTCGAAGAGGGATGTGAAGTGACACACAGAGATCACTCTTTTATGTGGGTAAAATTGTTCAAAGGAGAAAGGCAATAGAGAGCGATGCAACCTTTTGTCCTAGAAATTACACTTATATAATATTAATTTGCAGCAGTAAATATGTTTTGTATGAAGATGTTTTCTATGAGCATAATGAGAAACTTGCTATAGGTACAATGTGCAGTTTTTGACCACTAGTAGCGCTATGGACCAATGTTTTTATCCATTTTTGTTTGTATCACGTACGCGCACAAGTACACACGCTATTCTGGTGATCAACAGTTTGAGGTGGTAATGCCCCAATAGCAGCAGGGAAGAAGAAGACTACCAGCTAGTACACATGGATGTAAACATTGTAGAACTTAAAATAGTTTAAAAAATGGCAAATGCTTTATGAGGAAGGAAATGCATTCACCTCATTTGTTAGACCTCAAGGATACATACAATGTGTTTTGGTGTGAAACATTGAATGTAAACATAACTTCTGTTTGTTTACAAGAAAACTCTATAGGGCACCTTTAATTAAAAGTTGCAAAATGCTAGATACTGAATGCATCAGCAAAATGTTCACAGACAAGGGGAGACCAGGGATGGTTGTACCATGGGTTAGTTGTAACACTTTCAATTTCTCCAATCAGGAAGAAGTTACAGATCACCTGATTCACTCTGCACATGCTCAATTTATTACTTGTTCCACATGTGAGGAAGTAGCACCCTGTGGCAGACACAGCCCATTTTGGAAAGAAAAAAATAATTTTGAGGTAAGAAAGTAATTTTTTTTACTTTGTTTATTTTTGTGATAGCATTGCCTGCTTTGTAGATAAACTCATCAAACTTAAATCATGTTAATTATGTGTCTATGTAGATATCTTTGTTTGTTGTTAGTGCTAATGTTTTAGTTGTTAGCTGTAAAGTAAGCTAGTTCATGGCTACAAGAGTCTGGGTTAGTGGTAACAACATGTTAAAAAATGTTGTAACCAACCCCAAGCAAAACATTTCATTGTATTTACATGTTTACCTTGAATTTCAATATGCCTAGGTCCTGGACGAGAGAGACTGACAGGGGGGTGCCTCTCAATATTTAGAAGAGAGCATCAAATGATGTAAAAAAGCGGGGAAAGCTAAGATTGGGTTTGCTGTATGACCTGTAGTCTGTGGGCCCACGAAGCCTGCACTCCAGGAGTGCCATACATTTGTCACCACTGTGCCTCCGAAGGTGACTAACATACTATGCACACACAGACACACTCACACAGAAACACACTAATGTTCAATTGATGAAGCTAGTGCATATTTGCACATTTTTTTCAGTTTTATTATTATGTTCAAATGCACACACACACACATGCAAACTCATCCCAATATGTTAAAAAGTAATTTAAGTATTGAATAAAATGTTTTCAATATCTTAAGTTTTTGTCATAATCTTTATTTCATAATGTTACATTTCACCTCAGATCATGTTACAATTAACCCAGACTATGGAGTCAGTTGTAACATTTCACTCCTTGTGTTTGTGACTAAACCATGCATTTTCTGTTTGTGTTGCAGAGATAACAGCTACACCATTTAATAGAAGACAAATGTCACTAGTTTGCATCACATTTTGAATGCAGTGGTTTAAAAGAGCTCCAAGCTACAGACAGAAATGTCAAAAAGGTTACAACCATCCCTGGTCTCCCCTTTTTCCATCCTTAACAAAATGTTTTTATTGTTATGTGTAGGCTTTTAGTGTTTCTAAATCTTTTTAATGTCAAAAAAGTCAACACTGCCTTGACACATGAGGCACTAAGTGTTTACTTTATAAACATTTTGCTGAAATACTTGTGAGTAGGATGAGTTCATTGTTGGTTTGGCTCTGCACATGACATTTGTTGACAATGAGAAATATATGGAAAATTTCCAGCCTTATCCTTGAACCAAAGTGTTTGCTTTGTTGCCTAAACCTAAATAGAGCTGCTGTGATAAATGTAGCACTTCCTACACTATAAAATACGTTGCCAGGGAACATTATCGAGGCAGCAGTTATATTTCCAAGTGAGTAGAATATAAACATAATTTCAAGAAGACGGGGTTGAACGTGTACAGAACAGCAGAAAGCCCTGTCAAACATAATGCTTGTTGAAACTGTCACAGGGAGGCGATGATGTCTTAGAACACAGTTTTTGGATTTGATTTGATTAAAATTAGAATTTATTGTCAGATTTCTCAAAAATGTGTCTTTGTGACAATTATATATTTTATATAAAAGGGAACAAATATTTGAATGCATCAGTTAATTTCATTGTTTTGAGATCAGCATTGCATGTACAGCTTTCTGTCCACTCTTAAATCTCTGTTTTAACATTATGTTCCATTTCATGGCTAACAGCACATTGCCCTTGTCCCACTGTGAGACCATTGTCGACTTTAACAGTTTAATTATAGATTAAATTAGCTCTGTAGTCTGTTGACTTTAACCCGAGGAACCCTAAAATGCACATTGGACAGTATAAAAGCTAATAATATCCAAATAAATCTAAAAAGTTCTTCCTTAATGTGCAGCTTGAGGTAGATTTATGTGGTGTCTAGTAGTGTTGCTGTGTTGAGTTTCACCTAATATACGCTAATATTATGAAGCTGGTGGACAAAATTACAGAAACACCCGTATAAGCGTCACAGGAACCACAAACTACTGTACAACCTTAAAGCTGCTCTGATCAATAGTTAATATTAATAATGGGTGAAATGACTTACTGTGAGGTGACAAACCCACAGAGAATTATCACCTGACTCTGCAGTTCCTTTAAGCCCTACAGTGTAGAATTTCATGGCTCACGACTCTGCTGTTTTCTCTGTTTTTCTCATTTTACACTACCTGCCCAACAAACTGCAGGCGACTTCTGCACTTGGCGAAGAAAAAGGAACATTTAGCGGCTGAGCGGTCAAATGTTTCTCTCAGGAGTTACTGGACACCAAAAACAGTATTAAAAGGAGTCTGAATATTACACTTAAATTCACCAGGAGGACAGAAACATGACTCTGAAAAATGCAAATGTTGGTCTGTGTCTGCTTCATATCAACTTAATAAAGACATTTAATAAGGAAGTTAATCAGTGTTGTGTTTACAGCTTGCTCTACTCTCCCTAGGTTGCCAAAAAAAATCAATTAATGCAAATTTTAAATCAATTTTAAAATCAATACTACTCTGGCAGAGTATTGCCATGAAAAATTGGCAGCTTTACTAAGGTCATATTTAGGGCATTGCTATTACATTATATATACATCTTATTATATTATTTAAGCATGTGTTGTTTCATCCCCATCATCCTATATTTGATGAGACAGGCTGGGGTATCCTAAAGTCACAGTGACAGCAAAAAACTATGGTGATCTGATGAGCGGTGCACATTTAAACACAGGATCCAAAAGGTTAAACTATTTATTATTTGCAATCATTAATTATTTGAATGAATGATTGCATGAATGGTGGATAGTGGATGATATTTTTTTTATATATATAAAGGAAATATTACAAATCCGAATACTGGCAGTAAAGAAAGTATTGGATAAATAAAGTAAATTAGGTTCTCATTGTAACTCACATATTAAAGGAAACATGTTTTTTCTGGTTTTCTGTTATTTATGTTAAGTTATGATGTTGGATATCTACAATAAAAGTTCCAAAATTTGAGGTTAACATATGTAGAAATGCTCCCTGGAAGTCAGAAGCCCAAGCTTTAACCTGCTCTCAACGCTTCGTTGGTTGACAAGCTGATGTCGGCTCATCTTGCATGCCCATAAAAGGCCATCCGTGGCCTGGATAGCTAAGGCCTTAAAGAAAAAGGAGCTAAAATGGCTTTCAGACAGAGGCTGAACTGAGGGGCTGCATAAAGAGCCAGTATAAGATAAAGAAGGAGTTTTTTTAACTGTAAAAAATGCAGAGATTTTCCAGCAGAGCCCCAGAATATAAATATAGACCTGGAAATGTGTCCCCTTTAATGCATCCACAATCTTGACACTTCAGTTATCCTCAGGCCTTACTATAGGAATCTAATATAATGCAATACAAAACAATTAGTCAAACATTAAACAAATCCAAGGAATATTAACCGAATAGAATAAAATTATACGGGTGAAAAATCTTTGTTTAAACTTACATAATTTCTTTCATTGTTTTGTTCACGCAAACAATTGTTTGGGGGAAAGGGACTCACTGGTTTAGAAGACTTGGTGCATGGAGCAGTCCATGCATTGAGATACGGGGTTTGAGGTAAAACTAGGTCTGGTCTCTTAATGTATGTATGATTGCTGACAGGTGGCTTTGACAGTTACCTGTATCTGTGTCAACAGTATACAGGGATGTTTGCGACCAAACAGCACCCAGCAAACATCAGATTGGTGATTTGCAGGTCAAAAGAATATGAAGCAACTTGCAGAGGCAGCCTGGCAGACACTCGATACATTTTGTTGTTAGATTAGCAGCATCTGTCAGGCAGCTTGTTTATCAAAAGCATAAATGGATTTAGAGAAGTATCAAGCTTATGAATCACTTTAGATAGAATCTGAGACAGCCTCCATTAGAAGCTGTTTGTTGCAAGTTTCTTTAAAAGCAAATCAGAAAGCAATGAGGGTTCTTAAATGCAACCAGACATATTTTATAGAGCAAGCCAATTCTTCAGTTTTGTGCTGTCACCATTTAAATGAGCACACATTGTGAGTGTAATACTATAGACTGGAGCGTACCTGTCAGCGCTGAGGCAAAGAAGATTAGCACAGCCTAAAGATGCTTGGTGTGCTGCTAACGCTATTTGGTGATAAAAGCACACCCAGCAGAATGAAAGTGAATGTGACAATCAATTCCAATTCACTTTTCAGACAAGGCTAATTCAATCAACACCTCGTTTTCTGCCTATACACCCTACAGTAAATGGTAGCTGACATCTACTGAGAGTGTGAAAGGATCCTCTCTGTTCCATTATCTACAGCATGAAATAATAACATCACAAAGATTGTTTTGTTGCATGCTTGTTTAGTAAAAAGACCTTTGTCTATAAAATTATGATTATATTTTGGCAGAGAATAGGCTGTTAAAGGTGTGATTTAGTTAGATTAACATTACTAATGCCTCAAGTGAAAGCTTTCCATTTGCTAATAAGGGGCCGCATCTGAGAAATGTTGAGGGAAACAGCTGACTATGAGAGCTTGCGGTGGCAGTCCATCCTTAAGTGTGAGTCAGGCACATCATCTTTACTGCATTCAGGCTTTGAATAATGCATGCTAGCTAGCCGCATGCATCAGCAGCTGATGCACAAGCCTCTATGGCATTTCTTCTCCTCACAGCTAGACTGCAGGCACCCCACCTGCACCCATCATCACTGAAAAAAAAAAAAAAAAGCAGCCACCAGCAGTGCTACCTCACCCACAAAAAGTTGAGACTCGAATAGCCTACTTCCGTAAAGTGAACCTTCCAGACATTTCTGCTTTTGGAAAACGTTGTTAGCAGTGTATGTCATGGCAGGACAAAGATTTCATTTCTTCCGCCACAATACACTACTCCCTCACTGTTACAGCATGAGCAGAGATGTGTTTATGTGAGAGATAAAAGACTGAGACAGAGCTGGCAGTTGAGCACCTCGGCTCTCTCTGCATTTGGATCATAAAGATCACAGCTCCATGCTCCATTTTCACAGCTCATTTTGTGCCATCTGCAGCTCTCTGAGGACGCAGAGCTCATGTGAGAAGCTTTACCATGAGGTTACCCGACCTCTAAAAAATCCCTCAGGCTCTCTTCGCATGTCTCCAGCAATGTGCCATCAGTCATTATCAAAAGGATCAGGGAGCTGCGGTTGCTGTGGTTTGACAACATGAGATGCAGTTACAGAAGCTATGGCAGCCTCCAGATGTTTTGTTTGTTTCACAACTAGCGATTGTTCAGGCTTTGTCTGAGATTGTAGTATTTTGTGCTTTGGGTTTCAGAAAAAGGCATTTTTCCTCTTTTCTTCTTTTGCACTAGTCATGTCCAAATAGGTCTGGCAGTCGTAAATCAACTGCTGCCATGCAAGACCTGTATGCCAAAAATCAAAGGATTTGGCAGCCACATCACAGTGTCGAGAGTCCTTGTTCTCTGTATGAATTTTCACACTTATTTTTCAAACCGTATAGCTGTGTTGAGACACCTTTCAGAAGACAGACAGAACAAGTGAAATAAAGAATTTTAGCTTTCACAAAAATCCCCACAAAAAATAGATTGGAGGGACTGCAATGTTTGCTTGTTTTGCTTCATGACTCACAGTGGCCTCAGACAGATTGCTTTTGTCAAGTACATAAGAATGCCACTATTGTAAGAGTCCTGCAGAACAATAAAAAAAATGCTGAAGAGTACAATACCACAAATAAAATCTCTTTATTTCAGAATGAAACACATTATTACCACTACACTGAGTTCTATTCTCATAAGACTTGCAGGCAAAGGAGAATGATATCAGTAGAAAACTGGCAGGGGAATTACATCTGAGAGAACTGAAAGCTTCAGTAGAAGCAGTTTATTATCTATTATCATTTTGGAGGCTATCCGAAACAAGACCTTTGAACCACAACACAACCCTCCGAAGACTGTCTACCCACTAATAAACTGTCTTTTCAATTAGCACCTATCTGACGCTACAACGATAACACAAAACCAATTACACGCTGTGCTGAAGATAACTCGTAATCCACTTAATAGGTCTGATTTGACTTCTTTTTTTCTTCTCCCTTTCCACCACTGCTGCCCCCAGGCTTTTTGTTCTCCGAACACGACAAGGTATCACTTTGAATTATCAGTATTGAAGGCACGTCTGCGATAGCAGGTCGGCTCCTGGAGGTCCTGATACTGTTTTAATGTCTGTGTACAGTAGGTGTTGATGACAGCTTTGGAGGTGAAACACACAAGCAAAGTTTTCCTCTTGACCTCAGGTGATAACACTTGGATTCACAGTTCAGCATCAAGCACTCAGTACAGTGTTTTTCTTAGATAATTAGTTGTAACCAGTGTACAGTAATAATACTTAATCTATTATGTGTGTTTTCTGTATGTCATCTTTCACAATTTGGATTGTATTAATTTTTAAACCCCTGTTACTGTTTTATCTTTGTTTAATACATTTGAAAAGTGCTATAAATAAAGGGTTTTTTTGACACTATCAGAGATTGTGATTTATACCAAGAAACTGTTATGTTTCATGCAAAGAGAGGTGACCCGTGCAAAACCCAGATGGATATACAGGATTTTTGTTTCTGCTTGATACGTATGCTGGAGAAGGAGAGTAAGCAAGCTGCAGATCTGGGAAATGAGGAAGTAGCAGAGCTGAATAAATAGACTGAATGAGTGACTGCAGTAATTAACCTGGAGCTGTTTCACTGTGGACAGATAACAGAAACCTGCCTCTAATGATGCCACATGACAGTCTAACACTTTAATGAAGGAAAAACAGCAAAAATTAGCTGCCTTGTTTAAATGAGACTAACATTCAAACTACAATGTGAAGAAATCAACTGTAACTTTACAGCTTGTGCAAACTAACAAACAAAAAAAATGAATAAATAATTAAATGAATAATAACAATAAGAGTACTTTTTTGCATCCATGCTAAAGTAAACATGAATTTCCACATTTTTATAAAAGCAGGTCAATAAAGCCCAGATTGTTTTTCTTTCATCGTGCACCTGATATGAGGCAACCTATCTCACTGCATAATACATTGCACAAATCAATCACGATTTGCATCAAAATGATATTTCAATGGAACATTTTCTCACGTCTCACTGCCTGTTCTTCCTGTTTAGAAAAGCAAACAAAAGCCATTTTTGCTTCAGGCTGATTTGTACGAATGGGTAGAAAAAAGAGATGATAGATGCATTTATCAAATATGGCAATTTGCTTAATGGACTCTGACAAAGCCATTGGCGGTCTTTATTTAGATGCAGATGACTTCCTGCATACTGGCTTCCTCTGTCACTTGTACAGCCGCCTGTCAGGGAAAAGAGAAGAAAGCTCCTTCCTGTTTCTACAGACTAACAGTCAATCACTATTGCTGTCTGTCTATATATGGGACTGACTGCCTGTCTACACTCACTCTCAACCCCCTTTGGCTCACACTATTTCCCCTTCACTCTGTATAAATTCTCCATTAATGCAGCAAAAAAGGGGACAAACCATCTCTCGGCTCTGTGAGTATGAATGCAAAGAGCCTCACATGGTCATGCTTGTCATCGTGATGGCAAAGAAAAATGTGAAGTTGGCTGAGAGAAACAGTGACAGGTCTACAACTGTGTCTGTCTTTCACTACGTCCAGCAGTATATCACTCAAAAGCATAAATGCCACTCCTAGACTCAGCCTGGCAAAATAGTAAAATGAAATAGTGTTTATAATTCTTTCACTTTGACAGTGCTCGACATTATACACCATGACTTTTAACAAATACACCAGCAAAAATTAAGCTATTCTGTATTCAATTGCTGTATTGCTTACGGGATAAGTTTTACGCCTGTGAGAGCTGATAAGCATGCAACCAGCATACTGAAAGCACAGGGATCTCCTGCTATTAGAAAAGCTCATAGAGCAGTGTGTGTGTGTGTGTTTGTGTGTGTGTGTTGGGAGCGAGGTGAGGAGGGGGTTTTGGTTCAATGTTGAGGCAACAGTGCCCTCTTGGAAAAAAGGATCAAGCTCTGCCATCG
The DNA here is from genome assembly GCF_914725855.1 of Thunnus albacares. Classification (NCBI taxonomy): domain Eukaryota; kingdom Metazoa; phylum Chordata; class Actinopteri; order Scombriformes; family Scombridae; genus Thunnus; species Thunnus albacares. The sequence goes on from NC_058116.1 coordinate 17,710,676, forward strand.
GATTCAACACAATTCAGTTGTTTGATGCGTTGAATATATTTAAAGGACCAGTGTGTAGGATTTAGTGGCATCTAGTGTACATACCTGCCACCATTCCTGTTTTTCGTGGTAGTCTCCCTATTTTTAACCCTTTCACCCACTGTGCTCCTGATTGGTAATTTCTCTAGTTAATCTCCCGATTTCATAGTGATACAAATCAAATGGGTGTCTCTCAGTTTCTGTGTGGAATATGTGTGGTGGTACCTCAACCAGCACGCTGTGGTTGTGTACCGGTGGTGGATGAGACGCTGCGGGCAAAGCAGTTGAAAATATTGCTTTTCTGCATGTTTATGCTTATTGTAACGAGTGCAGTTGTTGTGAACTCATCCAACCGAATACTCCTCCCCTTCCAAGTGTGTGGGAGAAACTACGGTGGCCGTGACAAAAAAACATCAAAGATGATCTCTAGAGCCAGTGTTTGGTTTGTCTGATCTGGGCTACTGTGGAAACGTGGTGGTGCAACATGGCGGCCTCCGTGGAAGAGGACACGCTCCCTAAGTAGATATAAAGGGCTCATTCTAAGGTGATGAAAACACAACAATTCTTATTTTCATGGGATTATACGCTAATTTAAACATACTTATGAATATTATATTCCACTGCTGCCAATAGATCCCCTAAATCTTACACACTGGTCCTTTAATATACCATTTGTGCATGACAATATCAGTGTTTGTAATTGTGCTGTATCTGTAAATATATATAATATATAAAAATATTCAACTTCACTGGTGTCATCAGTGAAAGGATATATATTTCTGATTTTTATGGCATCACAAGTATGCGGACAATTTGACATTTTCCTCTTCAATCACTGATGCTACATGTTTTTCCATCAAACAAGTTACCTTTTATACATTTAGACTCTTTTTGAACATGTACATTAACATTTTGCTTCACACCACAGCGCTGCTTGTAGTCCATCGTTTGTAAAACACTGTTTCTCGTCGTAGAATAGCAAAAGGCAGACAATGAGAAGAAAACAAATTTGTTTGTTTTGAACAATTCATTAAGGGCACAAAGCTACAGACCAGCTGGGGTTTCTACAGGATTTGTTTCTGAACAATTACACTGAAGTCCTTTGGGCTTTAGCTATGAGGATAGTAGGATGAAGCCTCTTGTAAAAATAAACACAACAAATGGAGTTGCTTTTTAATGAGGCTTAAATATGACTTCTGTGCTTAAGATGTGCTAATGGAGACTAATCTTCAGCGCTGTCGTAGCCTCAAATCCTCTGCGTCTCTCACCATGGAGGAGAGATTAACTGCGATCCACGGGGGAAGACGATAAGTGGTTTCTTCAAGTCCACATGGGGACTGAAGGCCTACTGAGAGACTGGAAGATGACCTGCATTGTACCAAAAAAGCTCCAGCATTAGTATGGTAACCAACTTCATGCAAAGAAACTTCAAAGTCTGTCAAATAAAAAGGCCCGCAGCAAAAAACTCTGACATCCCGCAGAATGAGTTTCTCTGGATTCAGTTGAGGGTCAGCACTGAAGCTCTGTTGGATTTACATGTCTTTCTTTTGAAGCACTTTGTTTGATGTTTATGAAACACAATGTTCTGAGGCCAAAAAAAACAACTTTGCTCTGAGATATAATTCAAGCTGACAAGTACACGGAAGTTTGTCAGTAACCGCACGAGGGACCTAAATGAGTCAGATGATATTTTAAAACAAGAGCAAAACCAATTTGCTTCTCAGTTGGCGTGATGCATCCGGATTTTGAAGAATATTCGAAACATAAAGGCGGACTCTCAGAACATGATTACTCACCACCGACAACAGATTAATTTGAAGTGTGTTCATCCGTTCCTCGTATGAACGTACGCTGTATTGACTTAGTGATCAATTCAGCTTCACAGTTTTGAATGAGATCTCATCTAAATACCCTCCAGCAATCTTCTTCTCCCAGTGCATTCCTCTGGGACAGAACAATCACGTCTCAGTTTGCAGGAGCCTGCATGTTCAGCATGCAGTCAAGCAGCAGTCATTACCGATGGTATTTGATGACACAAAGGCCAGCACTTGAATTGTGCCCATGAGACTATGGCATCAAATTTATGTTTCTCATTGATTTGATAGAACAAAGGCAATCACATCCTTGATGAAAAGCAACACAAAAACAAAAGCCCGCATATTACACACTTTATGAATCTTATTTCTGCAGGCAAGCGCAGTGTCAGGAGGACGTTGTCACGGCTGCCATGATGGAGGAGAGGTGATTGTTGTTCCCATCTGGCTGCATAATGAGAGCATGACATGTGGTCACTAATAGAAACATGTCATGCAGCACTGTGAATGCAAAATAAATAAATGCGGCTGTTGTCGATGGCAGAAAGGACCCTGCTATTTTTTGTATTTTTTTTTTTTGAGTGTCTGATTTTATAATTCTCTTTTTCACTTACTGTCACAGCACTCTGTGATTTGTCCTTTTACAAAATTACTCTAATTGTGCACCTTGTTTTTCTGTGAGGGAAGAGGCGATAGAGCTGACCTGCTTAAGTGCAGCAGTTCATTGAAATTCATGGGAAACACATGCAAAAAGTGGTCTGATCTCTTCAGAGCACCTGTTTTCACTACTAAATGAAATGTTACAGTTGAAGGGAATCTTCACTGAGGTGTCAGGAGAGTACTGAGTATAAGAAAATATTTGAGTTTCAACACATATAAGCTATTAGCTATACTGTAATGTGGTGTTTGTGGAGGGAATCAAATGACTACTAATGAATTAAAAACGCAAACTACCATTCAACACACACATTTAGTGGTTTCTTGAGTAGGGCAATAAGTGTAATATTGTAATGGTCACTCCTAATAAAGTCACAGTAAAGTCATCTCAGTGTGCTGTGCTGTGCTGTGTAATTTTGTTTTTCACCTTATATGTTCCTGCGACCGACCAGCACCTGACTGAAAATACTGGCTGTGCATGGGGAGATCCGTCCTTTGCAATATTGTAATGTTATGGCAAGAGGAAAGGCAACTGATACTGTTGCTCTGGGAGAGTTAGCTTTGTCAAAACTATGTAGAGATTAGGGTGTCAGTCTGAGCAAAGAGTTTAAAAAGTTGGGTGACATTTTAGATTACAGCCTTCAAATTACTCTGTAATTTTTCTCTCACAATAGGGGCAGAAATAAAATATTTTTCTGTACCTGTAACTACAACAGTGTTGGTACAAGGAAGAAGGTAAGGCCCTGTCTTTGCAGAGAGAGTTTGTGTCAAAAGCTCTTTTTAATCTGTATTATTTCAGTTTTATATTGTACCTACATGGTGCGTCTTTCCTACATACATTTTTGTTTAATCAAAATATACGCCCCCAGGTGTAGTCTGCAGTGTATTTGATGTGTACTCTGAGGTGACAGGGTCTAAACAAAACTCACACAGAGTGTGATGAAGGGGACCATGATGCTCTCTGCAACACGAGGGAGTTTAAGAAGGGAGGAGAACTTGAGTATTTACATTTTATGCTACTTTCTACCTCCACTCCACTAAATTTAAGAGGGAAATATTGTACTCTCTACTCTACTACATGAATTTGACAGCTTTAGTTACTTTTCAGATGAAGATTTGACACAATGGATAATATAACAAGCTTTTAAAATACAACACAGTGTTAAAGATGAAACCAGTGGTTTCCAACCTTTTTGGTTTTTGACGTCTTATGAAAAGCAGCGTGTAGTCGGGGTCACATTTCACATGTCTATGAGTTGTTAACAGCTCCACCAAATAGTGATTTTTCCCTCTAAACTTCTCACATGGTTTAATTTCAATAAATGTTCGAATGATCCAATGTTTCAGCAAAAATCAAAGATTAGAGAAAAAGTCCAATAACTGAAAACAGATTTGTGTACTTCTTCAAGACCTACCTTGGCAGTAAGTCACAGAGACAACAGATGATGGATCAGTGGCTCCGGAAACAAAGCGGAAGCGCTGTTGCTTAGCAACCATGTAGCCAAACAAGCGCGAGTAGCACGAGCTATAACGTGACGTATTAGCATTTCAGCTCGCTAATTTAATCTATATTTGTGTGTATCGCTTGGCGCATGTTAGCCCTTTTAGATATAACTATTTAATTTGACGTACTTATCAAATGGCAGGCAAGAAGAAAGAAGCGAGTCTGCAGGTTGGACAAACACAGAGCATGAGTTTTTGTAGCTAATTAATGTTTTCAGTCGCAGCTTGGCAACATGCTAACTTTTTGCTACTTTTTTTTTTACTAAACCCTTATCTGAATGCGGCTTTTCTTGTCCAGGCATCTGTCACAAACCAAGAGCAATGGGAGGAGATGCTTGCAACTAAAGGTTTAACAGGTAAGAACTTCAGAGGTTGAGAGTTTATGTCCCATTAAAAAAAAAGTGAATACTATCAAAACGCAGTCAGCATCTGTCTGCCCAGTAAGTGTTAACACCTGGAACAAAATTGTGGATGTGGAAGGGACCTGTCACTGTAATTTTAATTTATTGTATGCTGCTGCCCCTCTGTGTTCACTGGAATAACTGCAAAATGACTGTTCATACAAATACATACACACACACTCACACACACACACTCACACACACACACACACACACACACACACTCTCTCTCTCTCTCTCTCTCTCTCTCTCTCTCTCTCTCTCTCTCTCTCTCTCTCTCTCCTCAGTTGTGGATGTGTACCAACAGTGGTGTGGTCCCTGCAGAGCTGTTGTCAGTCTTCTGCGAAAAATAAAGAACGAACTGGGCGATGACCTGTTACATTTCGCAACAGTAAGCCCATTTACAAGGATATTTACTAAAATATCAAGCATTTTTAATTAAAACCACAATGTGTGAGGGCGTCACCAAAAATCTGTGTGTGTGTGTTTGTGTGGTTCAGGCCGAGGCAGACAGCATTGATGCTCTGGAGAAGTATCGAGGGAAATGTGAGCCCACCTTCCTGTTCTATGGGGTGAGTGTGTGCATGTTTGTACAGTCAGTATGTGTGTGTTCAGCATATCTGAGGAATCACATCTGTGTATTTTGTCTTTTATCCCTTGCATCCATTTTTTGTCTTGATACTGTCTGTCTAGATTTATTTCTGCATTCATCTGTTCTTTCTAATTTTCTTTTTCCTTTTCATCCTGACTCTGTAACACTCAGACAGAGGCGCTAATGATGTAGGCCAGGAAACAGGGCCACTTCCCATATAGCTGTGATCTCTGGTGCTGATCTAATATGCAACCCTTTATTTAATGTGTATATTACTGAGATTGTGCATATTTGTGTGCCTGTTCTCCCATTTTTTCAATCAATTAATCTTTAAAACTTTGTTTGTATAGCTCCTTTTCTATACAGGTTAGTGTAATTCACAGTGCTTTAATAATAAGACAGAACAAATATAAACAGTAGAAACAATTTGAGACTATGCACACAAAATAAAAATGTAATTAAACCAACAAAAGAAGAACAGATAATGACAAATAAAATGAATAAGAGGTGACAAAATATTTAAAGACATTAATAAAATAAATCATACATAAAATCTAAAGTAAATAATGTCCATAAAATCTTCAAATTATAAGCTAGACTAAAGATGTTAGTTTTAAGTTTACGTTTAAAGATATCAGCACTTTTTTTGTTGTTGCTGACTTGATGGGGGTTTTTCTGTCTTTTGTGGTTTCCTTATAAAGGCCTCTGCAGCCAAGACGTTCCTGTCCCATGTGTCCATGTCACTACTTGTAACATTAAATTTCAAAATTGGTCAAAAAAAAAAAATAAAAAATTTAAAGGGATATTTGTGTTGAATGGACAGGGCGGGGAGCTGGTGGCTGTGTTGCGAGGGGCCAATGCGCCTCTGCTTCAGAGGATGATCGTAGAGGAGCTGGGCAAGGAGAAGCTGGTCCTGGAGCAAGGTGGTGAACGCAAAGTGGTGAGCAGTTATATAAAGTACACATACACATACTGTACAGTGATCCATTCACACATAATGCTCATTGTAGAACTGAAATGATTAGCCAGTTAAACAATTAGTGGATCAACAGAAAATTAATTAGCAACTATTTTGACAACTGAAAATTGTTTAAGTCATTTTTCAGTCTTTGGTTTCAGCTTCTTAAATGTACGAATGTGCTGCTTTTCTTTGTATTATGTCATAGTAAACTGAACACATTTGGAGTTTGGACATAGAAAGCAATTTGTAGACGTCATTTTGGGTTTATGGCATATTTTAATGGGCATTTTTCACAATTTTCTGACATTTTATTTATTTATTACATCCATTTACATATATTTACATTTTATTGATTAATCATTAATAAAATGAATTATTTGTTGCAGCCTCGTTCATTCATACACAAGAGTATTATGTAAGTGTGTAGACAAACACCTTCAAGGACTCACTGTTTGGTTTTTCTGAATACCAGGTTAAAGATGATGGTCTGGTGGATGATGATGAGAAGACAGAAGAGGAGCACTCGCCTCAGCAGTCAGACAATGAAGAAAGCATAATTGGTGCTGTAGAAACAATATAATCATATTGGTGGTCGATATCTTGCTGTCATTGACATTATCTCTGGTGTTGTTGTTACTATGATTGCTATTGTTGGTTACTAGTGTCATCATCATTCTGTTTCATGTCACGTTTTATCAGCATTTACTAATCATCACTCAATCCGCTCTCTTCTCCCCTAGTTCCTGCCAGTAAATCGTACACAGTTGCCATCATCAAACCAGATGCTGTTGCTCACGGCAAGGCAAATGAGATCATAATGAAGGTACAACAGAGACTTACTTATTAACTAACACTGCTCACATTCTGAGAGGACTGCTGACATTAATTCATCATGCATTTACTCAGACATTTACTCACCTGGCTAGATTCAAGATGCTGGATTTGAGATCCTGGCCCACAAGGAGCACACGTTGACTGAGGTTGAGGCTCGAGATTTTTACCAGCACAAAGCAGCAGAGGTATGTTATTGTGGATGGAGTGAGATTGATTAGAATAGTATAGAATAAAAGCAAAAAAGCACATATAACACAGACCAAATCAAAGACAATACATACAGACACTCTTGTTTGTAACCCATTCCAGGGATTTGCATACTAGTCAAACTGCTGAGGGGCTCGCTTGATGTTTCTGAGGTTAGTTTGGGATTTTTGAATGCTGAGTAAACATCTTAATGGGAGAGCAGTTACAACCAGTGCAAATACACATCACACATCTATCTGCATTTCTGCACAAGGCTCAAAATAGAGCTGCTGTGTAAGCAGCTATTTCTGCTTATCATGCTGTTTGTGATGCAACTAAATGATTAGAGATTCAGAAACACAGAATATGCGAGAGGTAAACCGATAATGTTTATGACATAATGGATGTGTACACAGCTCTATTTTTATTGCATCTGCTTTTTAAAAATGAATGTAAACCAATTTAGTTTTTAATTTCTGATCCACGAAGCAGCTATACTGAATTATCTCTTTGATATCTGGAGCATTCCTGATATAAATTATTCATTACATTAATATGTTTGTGTGTTCTTGTCTCTGTCTGTATGTATGTGATGGTGATTTTTAGGCTTGCTTTGAGGACTTGGTGCAGTTTATGTCCAGCGGGCCTTCCCATATTCTGGTACTCTCTCAGGTTGAGGGCTCAGCTAATGTTGTACCAGCATGGCGTGAGTTCATTGGTCCAGCAGACACAGAAGAAGCCAGGAGAGAAAATCCAGAAAGGTTAGTCACTGGAAATTATATATATACTCTATTCAGAAAAACAGCTTAAAATTGTACATATCTTGAGAAAACATCAACAGTTTAATCAAACTTTACAGTGTGATAAAGTTACTGTATCATTCCTGTGTCTGACATTTATTCACACACCGTTGATTGCAACAGTGGGGAAACAACCTAAGTCTAAAGTCTGGAAAAGCAAATGAGCAGCACATGCCCACCTGCTCGGTCAGACACACCCAAACGTAATGCTTCTCTCTGTTTGAGCACCAGCCGAGCAGCCATCTGCTCTCCTCTTATTTCTCCCTTCTGGGTTCCTGCAGCTTGCGGGCACAATACGGCACACAGACACTGTTCAACGCAGTGCACGGTAGCGAGGACAGCGACCAGGCCAGCAGGGAGCTTGCCTTCTTCTTCCCCAACTTAAGGACAGCCTCAGTAACGGAGCAGGATGGGGAGGAAGAGCGTGTGGAGAGGACACTGGCTCTTATCCGGCCCGACGTTGCCAGAGAGAACAGAGGTGGGGCCCGTGCCAAACACACAAACACAAATTCACACACAAAGGTGGTTCATATGAATATAGTGGGAATGCTGCTTGATTCCTTCAGCAAATGTGTTGAATGAGACATGTGACAAATGTGCAGTTGCAGAGACATTCATCACACTTTCAAAATGCAACTATCTACTGTATATTTGTACTGTTAATTACATATTTCATATCTGTGGTCCCACAGAGGAGATATTGGCCCAAATCCACAACTCAGGCTTCACAGTTGCTCTCCAAAAAGAGGTGATGTTGACAGAGGAGCAGGTCAGACAGTTTTACTTCCAACATGTTGAGGAGGACTACTTCCCTGCACTGCTCCGAAGCATGACCAGGTAACTTACACACACTTTAAAAAAAAAAAGTCTGAAATAGTAGTATGTTGCTGCAGAAGTGTATTCAGCGTGTGTATGTTAACAGTGGGCCGGTGCTAGCTTTGGCTCTAGCCAGAATGGGAGCTGTTCATCATTGGAAGAACATCCTTGGTCCAACTGATGTTAAAAAAGCCAAAGAAGAGAGTCCTGAATGGTGAGTAGCGTCTGGTTCTATTCATTCACTCACTGAAATGAGTCTGGAGGAGTCAATGTGGTGTAATAGTCACGGAAAAGCAATGGTTTTACAATTCTCACATCACCATACTGTTAATCTGTATGAAATCCAATTAAAAAGGTCTCTGTACTCCTCTTCTGACCTCTTGTTTTAACCGTGTCAGGTTTGCATATTATTAAACACAAATCTGTGATTGAAGACTTTGTGTTATTGTAGACTTTCAAGTTTCTTTTCTGAAAGTTGTGCAGCCACAGGACAACATTGTGTTTCAATATTTTATGTTAGACTCCCTTCACAAGCTTTGTGCAATGATCTCGCCAGTTTCTTGAAAGGCAATCTTGCAAATGTGGAACATACTGAAGTTGAAGTGGACAAGGCAGGGTGAGCAAAGTGAGCAAAAGTGGAGAAAAGAACAGTAAATTACCCCACTTCTTCTCAAAAAAATAGTTCCTGGAAAATATAAGTTATAGATGGTACCTAAGAGTGGGATTATGCCTGTAATGCTGACTGATGTGTCCCTCTTCACTCAGTCTAAGGGCTCAGTTTGCTGTGGAAGATGAGCCTATCAACCAGCTGCATGGCAGTGCAAGTCATGAGGAGGCAGAACGAGAGATTAACTTCTTCTTCCCTGAGCAGCAGACCCTGGCAGTGATCAAACCTGATGCCATAGAGGAACACAAAGGTTCTTTCTGGTCATTTGGAACAATATAGAAATTTCATTTACCTGTGCACAGATAATGGTGTCACCTGTATAATATTTATTTCTTCTTATCACTTGAACAGAGACGATTTTGGAGGAGATCCGTGGCAGCGGTTTCTCTGTCACAAGGCTGAAGGAGACGGTTCTGTCGAGGGAGATGGCTGAGGAGTTTTACAAAGAGCACCGGGACAAGCCTTTCTTCAACCAGCTGGTGGAGTTCATGAGTCGGTCAGTCTATGCCCGCAAGCAGCTATAGCAGCAGGGCAAAGTGACCACCCTGACCTGCCCTAATTCCCGTTGCCACTACAAATTTTAACGGCACTTTTAACAGTGATCTTAGCAGCTTAGAATCAAGGCAGCCAGCCTCAGGCAAGTGGCTGGGAAGTCCATCTCAATTTCATTCTCACAGCACATCTAGGTTTTAGAATTGTCTTCCGCTCCGATTAGCCCCTTCACTTAGTTATTACACAACTGCATGAATACAATGGGCAGAGAGATGGGTACAGCTGGGCACTTTAGACTGGGAAACTACCTTGGTTGCCAGTATCCCTCAATATTAGCCCAGGTTTAGTGGAATATATTTCGGATATCACCCAGAAAGCACTGATGTGGTGACTTGCAGGGCATTAAGGTTAAAACTGAAAAGTAAAAACATTGTTTCAACAGCTTTTCAATGACTTTGAACTACATGATGAAATATATTCATGGAAATGCTGTTGAAACAGTTTTATGTAAACTAGACCTTCTATTTAAATCAAATTTAGTCTGTTTTTTAATGTAGAAGTCTTGACATATTTTGACCTCCAAATCACCAAATTAATGCTTACTGGGAAAGTTTAGTCAAAGGCTGCTTATTGCAGATGTCGTCCCATTGTGGCTCTTGACAATTTAATTGCGTTATTCTGCTGGTTAATTTTCTTGTTTTTCTTTTCATGTCTGTTATGTTCAATTTAAATTCGTAGCAACAAAGGAGACCACATGCTGTAGTAGTGCAAAGCTGAAAATTGGTTGTATCGGTCAAAATTAACAACAAACACAAATAATATTAAGGTGAGCAGGTGCATGTGTGTATTACATACATTGCCAGATATGAACATCCTGTCATTGTTTATTTCAGGGGGCCCTGTATGATGCTAGTCCTGACCAAGGAAAATGCAGTGGAGGAGTGGAGGGCCTTGATGGGCCCTGCAGACCCCGACCAGGCTAAGGTGACATCACCAAACTCTGTGAGGGCCCGCTTTGCCTCCGATATCCTCCACAACTCGGTCCACGGCTCCTCCAGTGAGCGGCACGCAGAGGAGACAATCCGTTTGATCTTCGGTGACATCTGCACAGACGCAGAGCTCGCTGGTGATGGAGAGACTGACGCAACCATTCCAGGTAATCATATGATGTGTGTGACAGTTACTTCCGTCTGTTTCTTTTATGTTTTATTGTTTTTATATCCTATTCTTGAGAGAAACAGTATTTCATTGTTAAAGGTCAAATAAAGCAAGTGTAAATTCAAAATATGTGAGCTTGAATATTAAATTGTAGTATTTACTGCATATAGATTGGCCTCTTAAGTTGCTTGCCCTGATTTGTAGGACTAGGATCCCATTTTGTTGATATATGAATAGATTTTGCAGATAAAATGTACGTATTTATGTTAAAGACTCTAAATAGTTGCGGTATACTTCTTTATAGGGTAAGTAAGTTAAATAGGTTTGCATTTTTTGTCATTCAGATGAGTTTACCTGATCTTTCTGCTTTTCTTTACAGGTGAATCACATAATTCAACTCCTTGCAGTCCGCAGGCAGGAGAAAGTGACGATCCAGAGGACTCACTGAATCACAACACCTAGTAGTTTCTCTTGTATTGTAGCCTTACTTACTCTGTAACATCATGGGAACAGTATATCCATCACTCCATAAATCATGAAATAAACTAGACAAATAAATCTGATGTTTACATCTTTTATAGGTAGTGGGGTCAGTAGCACTTGTGGCCACATATTACCCAGCCAGTGCAAAAGAGACTCTGGACTCTTTATACTGCTGACCACAGTTACCAGATTAAAGGCTGTGTTGGCTCACAGCAGCAGCGGTAAGCTACACAACTAAGACCAGGATCACCAGAAAGCAACTGATTATTTCAGGGTTCATAGAAGCCTGAAATTGGGCCCAAAGAACGTGTCACTGTCTGTTCTGTTCAACTTGGACTGCCTACAATAGTTTGTTGATATCAGTTTTAGCTATTACCACGATATTTAAATATAAACACAGTATTTGCAGAGGTCACTGCTTATAGTAACCAGCTATGAAGACATAGAAGCTACATAATGACAGGATAGCGTAATAATTAAGAGTATCTTGCTGTTGCTAAATTGGCTTTGTGAATATCTGGCTTAGCTTGATTAAAAACAAAAGCTACACTGTGACTTTTTTTGTTTTGTTCTTTAAGATTTATGAATTTATCTGACAAATGGTTTTTCCCAGGTAAAACTGAAGCAGATTTTTGGGAAACTTGAAAATGAAAACTAATCGCCATTACAACCAGTCAGGTTCCAGTTTCCAATGAATTGTGAAATAGCCTCAAGTTACAGATTTATTTATTTTCTCTGGTTAGCAAAAAATAAAAGTTGATTACAGTATTATTTTACTTCTACTAAAATAGCTTTAATATAACTGAAGTATTATGTATATAAAGATTTGTTAATGTTCACAATAACAAAATACATTCATATCATCATGATGGGCTGAAATGTAGGAACTTAAGTGATGCTTATATAATCTGTCAACACTGAAGTGTCCTGAATTATCTGCTGAAAAAGTCTTTGATGGTCCTTTTGCTGGGGGTTTGTATGAGCGAGCCGTGCTGTTGTCCAGAACTGTTTTCTGGTGGGGTGTCCTCCCAGTCGTTTGCAGCCTCCAATAAGACGGCTTCGTCTATGTCGTCATCCTCAGTGAACGACCTCTGAAACATCTCCATGATGCTCCTCTGATTGGGGTCCTGAAAAAATCCAAATAAGTTCATGACTACAGAAACATTTTAGATTTAGCAAAGTAAGCTGTGTTGGTAGGGGTTAGCGTGTGTGTGTGTGCGTGTGTAGTTTACCCTAGAGTGGAAGCTGGCGTTCACAGCATTGTCTGACAGGTTTGACTCAGACAAACCAACCTGCTCCAAGACATTCATTTTTTCCTGGATCATTGGCCTGGATGAACACATAGATACTGAACATTATGACAGACTGACACATTTCATTTCACTGCTTGTCACAATGTGCGCACAGCACCACACAGACAACCCACTTTAACTTGACCCTGACCAAACACAGTTTGAATAGAATACACTGACTGACACATACCACAGGTGATCATCAGCAGTTCCCTTGGCAACCAGGTAGTGAATATTTACATTGCTGGTCTGTCCAATACGATGCACCCGATCCTCTGCCTGAATGAGAACCTGCAGCAGAAAAGCATTCAACTTTAGAGCAATGCAAAAAAAGAAAAAAAAGAGCATTTGAGGTTTGTTTCCTGCCTTCAATCAGCTGCAGTGTCCCCATAAGCTCAATGACTGCTTAAGAAAACTGTTATTCAGGCTTATAATTTAGCTGTCAGCACTTGAAATTACAGAGCTATTAAGATTTCTCCTGAACAGAGGGAAACCACTTCCACAAGACCTGCCAATTACCAGCACAGAAGTTAAATTAAGATAAGTTGTACTTTACTCTGGATTCCCCCCCCCCCTTTTACTCTGATCTTGAAATGCCCAGTTTGTCTGCATTACAATCCGTGTCACTTCTTTGTCATTGCTTACTCCACTGTTGGCATGGAGAGGGTGTGTGACGGTCATGAGGTGGATGTGGTTCCTTGTAAAATGTTTTTGTTTCTGGATTTGAAAGTGAAATTATGTTCCAATTTACATATATGAAGCAAGGACAAGTACTATCCTCCCTTGTTCTCTCACTACAGTAAGAACTCTGCCATATTGTTTTTTTAAAACACATTCATCTATTTTGGCCACTGAGGGCCAGAAAAAAACATCAAAACACATTGAGAGCCATGACCAGATCACTGGCTTAAACTGTTGTCCAAAAATATTTCCTCATTTAATGCATCCAGCAGACATGACCAACATAAGCATTACTTTGGAGTCATGTTTCCGGCCACCTGAACAATATCAAGTCTCCCTCACTCTTCTTGAAGCCCTGAATAAGTCTCCTCCAACTCCAGAGAAAAATACATGGCTGCCAAATGTACTTTCTTCATAAGCCATGAGTAATTTTCTCTGTCTGTCATTTGATGTTGGCAGGTAGCTTAAAGTGGGTTTATCAAAAAAAAAAAAAAATTGTTGGAAACAGCTGCCTACACGGTTTGACTGACTGAAGGGTGTCAGACTCAAAAATCAAAGCAGTGAGATAAAAGAGGCTAAGAGATTTGGGTTGGACTGGAACCAAAAATCAAATCCAAAACAGGACTGCAGATGTGTTCCTAATAACGTAGTTAAAAAAAATGAACGTACAGTATTTTGTAGAGATGCCTTACCCCGGGGTTCCAGAAAAGCTCAGCGAAAATCACCAGATCAGCAGAGTGCAGGGTGAGGCCCATGTTGGCTGCAGTGATAGACAACACGGCCACACAGGTCTTGGTTGAGTACTGGAACCTCTCACAGAGCTGCTGTCGCTCAGCTGACGGAGTGGTCCCATCAATACGGATGAAACTGACATTCTGTAGGTGAAGTGAAAGGAAATTCATTTTAATTGCTGTGCCTTTTTCAACACGACTAAAAATCAACTATTCTTTTAAAGGGGACATTTTTCTGGTTTTCTGTCATTTATATACTGTTATGATGTTGGATGTCTATGTTAAACATGGACAAAGTTCAAAAACTGGAGGTGAACGTATATAAAATGCTCCCTGCAAAAGAAAAGCCCAGACTTCAGCCTGCTCTGGATTCTCCATTTGCAAAGTTACCTCCTTACCTTCCCCACCAAACTGACATCAGATTCGCACATGCCCCCAAACAGCCGTCCGTAGTCTTTGTTGCCAAGGTTTTTCCTTGTGTTGTTTGCATTGTCCACTCACATATTTTGAATCTGATTCAGGCTCAAACATTTGAGAAGTTAACATTTTGAGTAAAGAATGAAAAAAAAGAGGTGAAATCAGAACGGAGTGGGCTCATCAGGAGTGCAGCCTTAAAGACACAGGAGCTAAAACAGCCTGTTTCAGACAGAGGCTAAACAGAGGGGCTGCATAAAGGGCCAGTATAAGATAAATAAGTTTTTAACTGTAAATAATGCAAAGATATTCCAGTAGAGTCCCAGTTATGTCCTCTTTAAGACAAAGGGAGCTTACAATGACCAACAAATACCAAACAGAATGAGTTCAAGTAGGGGGGCAAAGTGAGCAATGCTCCAGACAAAACAAACTAATTAGGGCCTGAGCCCAAAGGGAAAGGTTTCTTTCTTCTGTCTGTCTTCATTATAACGCCACTTCAAACATGCTCAAAAACTCACCAAATTTGGCACGCACATAAGGTCTGGTTAAAAATTTGATAAAATGTAAAAATTAACCCCCAAAGTGCCTAATTGTGCTCTCTAGCGCCACCTATGTAGCTAAAATGGCTGCCACGGCCCGTAGGAATGTCGTAGAGAGATCAAACCAAAACTCAATTATTCATCTAACCGAGACCTACAAATCACACGCTGACACCCTGACCTAAATCCAACAGGAAGTCCGCAATTAGCCTTTCCCTCAATTTTGGCCTCCAAACAAACGCTATCTCCTCCGAGGGCGTTAATGGTATCGGCTTCAACCTTTAATACATGACTTATGACAATGTGCTGAAAAAAAGTTGTTAAAAACTTTGTAATAACTCGAACAGTTTGGATTTTATGAGCCCTCAAAGTTGCAGTGCCTCATCACATCACATCAAATGTACCCCTTACAATGTAAAACAATGGGGGAGGCAATCTATGGGCATGAACTTTGTGTCAAACAAAGACTTCTGACGTATAAACTATCAGTCTGACCACTTTCAAACCTGTATCAATGAATTCACCATGAAATTTCCAACGAAAATATGATTTGATGTAAGATTTGGCCAAAGTTATGGGATTAATGAGGATATTTCCCCAGAAGTGTACTCCTCTCTAACTGCTCCTCATCATGTCACTCCCTCAGTGTTTTGACACATTCCGCAATACACACTCATTATAAAAACACAGGAAGACTTTAAAACTCACACTCTGATATCTCAAAAACAGTAAAAGATAGGAAAACCATGTAAATTCAAAACTTGTAGGTCAAAGTCTCATGACTCATTTAAAGTTCAAATGAAGTTTGTATCTAAAAATATGTGGAGGCAGTAAATATTCAAAAAGGTGTGGGTTCGCTCACACTCTCCATTCAAATATACAGTGCTGCTTGAAAGTTTGTGAACCCTTTAGAATTTGCTCTATTTCTGATAAATTATGACCTAAAACATGATCAGATTTCCACTCAAGTCCTAAAACTAGATAAAGAGACATCAGTTAAACAAATGAGACAAAAACCTTACACGTGTTCATTTATTTATTGAGGAAAATGATCCAATGTTACATATTTGTGCGTGGCAAAAGTATGTGAACCCCTAAGATTATCAATTCATTTGAAGGGGAAATTAGAGTTGGGTTTTTCAATCAATGGGTTGACAAACAAGTGTGAGTCTGGGAGGCCTTGCCTTATTTAAAGAAGAGAAATCTGGGTCTTCACTGTCAAACTCTGAGCTTTACAACACAGGTTTGTGGAAGTGTGTCATGGCTCAAACAAAGGAGACTTCTGAGGACCTTAGAAGAAGAGTTGTTGATGCTCACCAAACTGGAAAGGGTTACAAGACCATTTCTGAAGAGTTTGGACTCCACCAGTCAGCTGTCAGGCAGATCATATACAAATTGAAGACATCCAACACCACTGTTGTCCTCCCCAGGAGTGGTCGAACAACAAAAATCATACCAAGAGCAGGCATGTAATAGTCCAGGAGGCCACAACGGACCCCAGGGTAACGTCTAGGAAACTAAAGGTCTCTCTTGCAGTTGCTACAGTCGATGTTAATGAGTCCATCATCAAGAGAACATTGAACATCAACGGTGTGCATGGCAGAGTTGCAAGAAAAAAAGCCACTTCTCTCCAAACAGAACATTGCAGCCGTCTACGGTTTGCTCAAGACTACATGGATAAGCCAGAAGGTGATTGGAACAATGTTCTGTGGATGGATGTGACCAAAATCAAACTTTTCAGCTTGAATAAGAAGCAGTCTATTTGGCGATGAGCAAACATTGCATTTGAGCATAAGAACCTTAACCCATCTGTGAAACAAGGTGGTGGTAGTATCATGGTTTGGGCTGCTTTGCTGCCTCTGGACCAGGACAGCTTGCAATCATTGATGGAGCTATGAGTTCTGAGTCGTACCAGCTAATTCTACACGAAAATGCCAAGGTATCCATCTGTGTACCGAAGCTCAACACAAAGTGGCTCATACAGTAAGACAACGACACTAAACAACAAGTCGTTCTACCCAAGAATGGTTAAAGCAGAAGAAAGATAATGTTTTGGAATGGCTGAGTCAAGGTCCTGACCTTAATCCTACAGAACTGCTGTGGAAGGACCTGAAGTGGGCAGTTCATGCAAAGAAGCCCACCAACATCCCTGAGTTGAGTCTGTTCTGTAAGGACGAATGGGCTAAAATTCCTGCAAGCTGATGTGCAGGGCTGATAAACAGTGTTTGGTTGAAGTTATTGCTGCAAAAGGGGGTCACACCAGTTACTGAAAGCAAGGGTTCACATACTTTTGCCTCACACAAATGTGTAAGATTGGATAATTTTCCTCAATAAATAAATGAAAAAGATGAATTTTTTTTGTCCCATTTGTTTAATTGGGTTCACTTTGTCTAATTTTCGGACTTGTGTAAATATCTGATCACGTTTTAGGTCATATTTATGCAGAAATACAGAAAAAAAAAAGGGTTCACAAACTTTCAAGCAGCGCTGTATGAGTATTTTTCAGTGTCCAGCTGCAGTTACTTATTGTCTCTACACACCTGACAGTACACATGTCAATCAAACTTTGACCAGGTCAAGTCTTTCCTTTTCTAAAAATAGACTTGATGAAAATTAGGAAATTAATTTGTTTTACACACAAACTCATCAAAAGTTTTCAATTTACTAATTGAAATTCAAGTGAATGGGCACAAAACTTGCATAATTTTGATGACACAGGTGTGAGCAAGACAGACATGTCTCACCCTGCAGAAAATTCTCATCCTCACACCGTTGAGATTTGATGTTTTGCCATGACAGAGGAAGTTGCTATAACTTTATTGTAAATGCAGTCTGGACCAAACTTTTCATGTTTGATAAGAGTCCCAGCCTGAACACGTCTACGTGACAATATTCCATCAGTGATGCAAACTGGCTGATTAGCGCCCCCCACAAAATTTCAGCGAAGCAGCCCCAACAGCAGGCAAAATAGTGGACAAAGGAAGTGATGTTTATCTCCTTCTTGCACTGTCTGAAAACAGCCCAGGTCTGAAGACATCTACATGCCCGTGACAGAAGCCCTTCGATTGCACCGCAGCCTGACGTGCGCGGAGGCCCGTTCATCGCTGCTTGCAGCTTTAATTTATTAAAGCAATTCTTATAAAAAATAATAAATAGTTAATAATTGAGCTCAAATGTGCTCAACACTCCCCAAACTTGTTCCCTGCAGGTACTGATGTTGACCTTGGAGTTACTGTAATAGTTAAAAAGTAAAAATATGCTTTTTTTATGTGCATATATATTATATATTATTGTGCAGCATGTTACCTGTACATCTTACTCACCTTTTTTCCCAGTTCAGCGGTGATATGATCCAGGACTAACTTATGATGAGCAAACACTAGAAACTTCTCTCTCCCGCCCTCCAACATGTCTGTGATGTACTCCCTGTCAGTGGCAGAAACAACACAGCACTTTTGCCAAAGAAGCTCATGAAAATATTCCGTTTTTATGCGTACTTGCTAAAACTTTCTCGTCTCAAAAAGCTTGTGCAATTACAGTACACTGACTACAGATTCTGATTCATTTTACAATTTAATCTAAGTACTCATCAAATCTAAGCCGATTTGAATTACTGATCCCCACCGTTAGAAGGACTGTACGTACATAATGGCTTGCAGCTTGGCTTCAGCTGTGTGGTTATAAAAGACGAGGAGGGCTGCCTTCTCTTCCATTTTCTGAAAGAGAGATAAGGGACAACACAAGATAAGAACTGACAGCAGATTCTGTTTGATGATTTGATAAGAGAGCCATTCCTCCGAGGAGCAGTGTGATTATGCACAATCAGGCTCAGCAACTCAGTCCCATCGGAGTGTATAAACACTTAAAATAATGCTCACTGGAGTATCCGGGGTCGTTTTAAAAGTACTTGTGAGTGTCTGAGGACTGAAAGGACTCCCTCATATGAAGAAGAGGAAAGAGGAAACACATCTTCTTTGGCCTAAACAAAGATTTCTCAACCTCTTCTTAACTGTGAGGCCTTTTAATCCCAGGGTCTTGATTTTAAGGACAGTGAACTTCTGTATTCCATTTTTTGTTAATGGGAGAACTTGTTGAATATGGTGAGGTACATAGAATTGGTGATATACACTAAACTTATTTACTTTACTCCAAATAATGTATATCGATATCATGGTATTTTATATAATTGATATAATGTATATGCATCAGTCTTTGACCCCCTCTTACTAGGTATCTGTATGTATAATGAATATGTATAATGTTCATGTTTTTTATGGTCTACTTCTAATTTGCATGTCCATGAAGGTTTGTCTTTTTGGGATACATTTAATTAGGAGGTTTGGGTTTTTTTTATTTATTTTTTTTTATTTTTTTTTTTACATTTTTCAGCAACAATTTTTTTTGTAATTATTGCATCAGGACTTTGCACAGCTTCTCTCAAAACCTTAGATGCAATTAGCTCAATTTTTGTGTTATTTTACTTGTTTCATTTGACCATTTTTTTTTAGGAGAAATCTGCAAGTGATGCAAAGATTGGTTGAATTTTCACTCATTGTGAAAACTGGAAAGTCATATATTTCTGGAGCAATTTATCTTTGAGGTCTTTGTGAATACTTATGCTTACAAAAACTTCAAATTCTAAGGGCTAAGGGGAACATTTGTAACTCACATTGCGATGTCCCTTGGCCAACTCCTTGGCTGCAGCTGACAGAGCAGCTTTTGTGCGGGTGTTGATCCCATCTATAGTCACTGTGACAACCTTGCGCTGTTTAGCAGGGAGCTGGGAGAGAACTTCAGACTTGAGGCGGCGCAACATCAGACACTCCTCCAGCAGCAGCTTTAACTCCCCAAGATTAGAGGAGCCCGAGTAATCCCAGCCCCAAGTCATCTAGAGGAGGGGATAAGCAATGATGCAGAAGAGAGAAATTAAGAAAAGATGGGAAAGAGGCACAGGAGGCAGAGCTGAAAAACTGAGAGCAGGTGGCCAGACCCTTGGAGTTGGAAGTGTTCAATATCAGAGTTATTTTCGATCATACACCAGGATCAGTCAGAGACTAACTAGAAGTCATAAAAGCTAAGATATTAGTCAATTTAAACATTTGATGCAACTGTGATAGTCCAGCTGGTCTGAACTTCAATCAAATCCCCATGATCATCAAAATTAATTAGCCATTATGGCCAATTTAGGCTATTACTGGTTTAAATCATGCAGCTCGTTCCCCACTTGAGTCCACTAAAATTAAGTAAATGTTCGTGGAAAGAGTAGAGCAACAAAAGGAGATGAAATAAATGGAAAAAAATACCGGTAAAAGTATCTTTTGACACCTAAAAACCAACTAGTTTTGAAGGGGAACTACCAATTTTACACATCAAAGTCTCTTTACAGGTCTTGGGGAGAACTACTGCATACTGTATGTGAAAAGGGGAGCTGCAAAAAATCTTCAAGTGGTGTCACTTAATGCAGCATCGGTAGGGGCTGAAGACTACAAGTTTGAAAAAGTGGAGTTAGAAAGAAGTGAGGCTACCAGACCTCTGTGGTTCGCTCATCTTCTCTGCTTGAGACTAGCAGCTCAAGGCTACATTGGCAACTACTAGCATAACAAATCCAAATCTCTGACCATTTGAAGTTCAGTTGCATTGTGAGTAATGTAGTTGCCTGGTTTTGACATGGAATAATGTCATCTCTGGTTCTGTGGCATCGATTTTGATCCTTTTTTAAAATCTCCATTATGTGTCTGACACTAGTGCACATACTGGACATCTCCTGGAAAGTACGGTGAGGCAGATAAATCAATACATGCAAATTGCACACCTAAAGCCATCTATGTCCTCTGTGTGTCCTGGAATTACTAAATCTTAACAGTACTAAGTGTCACACTTAGACAGACGAGGGTTCCTCAGATTTAAGCTACCTGTTTGGCATCGCAGTAGCGAATCCCAAAGTCATGGAACCGTGGGAAGAGTGTTGGTCTGACAGCCAGAATCTGTGTGTAGAGCTCAGATGGTCTGGACATGGCAGGGGTCCCAGACAGAAGAATTACTCTCTTCGCTGCCTGAGGACAGAAAAATATGTCTGATTAGGAACACTGCAAGGTGACAGAGCAAGAAATTACACCCAACCTAGAGCCAAAAAACCCAAACATGAGCTGTAATGTTGCAACGTTGGCTGGTTTGATGTATGTTACCAGCCAATATTCATACATATTACATATACAAAACAATAATCTCTCTAATACAGTAACACAGACAAAACTGTGCATCAGTGCAGGGATCCCATCAGCACCTGTGGCAGGTGTGCAAATAAAAAAAAAAAAGGTCTCAGAGGTATGAAATGATTATCAAACAGCTTTGGAAACTTGCGTAGTGCAGAAACTGTCTTTTTTTTCAAGTTTCAAGTTCAAATAGTAAACCCTCAGAGAGTGAACCACTCTGACAATGCTGAACTATTTTCCACCTCACTGTTCCACCACAGTTCAGTACATTATGCCTATTGCTCATAGGCCCAATGAGTGTACCCAATGCAAGTTGTAACATGTGTATTCACACATACTGAGATTGACATAGCTGAAAAATAAGCATCCTGTTGTTCATCCAATGACAACTGAAACGATTAACTTGCATTTACTTTCGTCTCATGTGAGTCTGTATTGTGTTTTCACTGTTGGTGGTAAAGCGGATAGATAAATGGATCGTGTGCACACACAGCTGCGAGACAGCCTCTGTTAGTTAAGGGTAAAAAGACTTACAAAAGTCTGATGGCAAAAATCCCAGGATCCACGGAAATAGAATCAATTGTTCAGAGGCCCAATTTTATGCAAACCAAGGCTTGTTTCAACAGTTTTACTGAACTATCTGGATAATTTTGCTTGCAAAAGCTGGAGCTCCCTCGGTACTCTGCATTTCCACAGACTAATACAAAGGAAAACTCTACTGCTTTTCTCAGCAAAGCTATAATCTTGATAAGTCTTGATCTGCTTCTTTGAACAGGACCCTGTTTTTGAGATATCCTGCTAAAGCCAGGCAACATCACTAACAAATAAGAACATGATCTCTTTGGTATAGGTTATAATATTCTGAATTCAAATGCAAAATTAGATGAAAAAGAAGAGAAAGAAAATCACCTTTAGCAGAGGCAAAGCTGACTTACAACGAGCAGTCTTTATGTTCTTCAGAAAGTGAGACTCATCCTGCACAGAATGACAAAAATATCATAAACATCTTAGAAAACTTGTTTCCAGTATCAATCAATGAATCTACTGACTGAAGTAAAAAAAAAAAAGAAAAAAAAAGGAAAAACTTGAGCATTTTAGCTGCAAACAGTTATGTCTGAATACTACACAGTTCAACCTTACAACTGACCATGATGAGAACATTGAAGGGATTTCCCTGCTGCTGCTTGTCCATCCTACTCAAGAGGTCGTAGCTGATGATGTTGACCAAACCAGACCGCAGATGGTCTTTGGCCTTCACCACCACATTGATGCTGTCAGGAGTCAAAGAGGGGAGCCATCGTCTGAAGGCCTGCAGACAAAGTTACTGAATCATGACACTCAGGCAAAGACTTCAACATAACAATATTGGTTTCTAGGATTTACTTTTCCACCTACACTGGAAATATATTAATCTCTCAACACACATTCAATAAAATTAATGTTGTCACTGACAGTTGGTTAAAAAGTTACTAATCACAAATAATTCATTTTAACTGCTATCACAGCTGCATTTTGAACAACCAATCATTGTGCTTTGAAGAATTGTCCACTGTGGCCCGAATGTTTCTGACAATTCATTAACTCTCCATTCGCCTGCCAACCGAGCTGAAACTCACTAAATTATAAGCTCCCATACTTTGCAGTAGATTTGGCCAAATGCACAAGTCTAATGGCGCAGATAAGAGCCAAGCCAGACAGAGTAAGTGTTCTTTAATGGGACCATATCCTGTGACTAAACTCTCCACCACAATTCCAACTCCCGATTGGTGAATCACATTTGATCCAAGATATCTATCTATTAGACTGTCTTGTCAGTAAACAGAAGGTCAAGAACGCTTGTCTGAAAATGTACTGCTGGTGTAGCCTGTTAACGCTGCTGTGAGTTAAGCAGAGAATAGTTGCTACAAGACACACAGAAAAGTGACACCTGAGATGAACTCTGAAACTAGAAAGTGTGAAAATTGCCGAAGTAAAATGAGGTCAAAGAGGCTTGAACATTTCTCTGATGCCAAGTGTGGGGGCGTCACGGTGGCTTTGTGGTCCAAGAAGTGCACCTGTCAACTGTATGCTTTCAAGTACAGGAAAATAAAAATGATGCAAACTGTAAACAATATATTTCAAGCTTTTATGTCAGAAAAAGCAGCTCTTTGTGCAAGGCAGAATTCACGAAAGTGGCCAAATAACTAAACTGTACAGTATAAGCATCTTTATCATAAAAAAACAATTCACGTTTTTAAATTATCATCTGCACCTGTCAGACAAAAAAATGGAAGCATGAAACTCAATACTGCCATCTTCCCCACTGAAGATAAAGTCCCTAACAAAGTGCTTGCAGTCCTTAGGGAACAGTGTTAACATTCCTCCAATGCAGAGAGGTTAAAGCAGAAACCAACATTATAATGTGTCGGTCAGAACTTTGTCAAAGGAGTCTAAAGAAGGATATATTTAATACCTGCTGACTTAATGCAATCCAATAATGATGCGATTAAATGGAAACAAAGTGATACAATCTTAACACCAACTAAGTAATCAGCTATTTTTCTTCCAGGCACATAACTTTGATTAACTTCTGCTGAATGTCTGTTTACCTCAGCCCATGTGAATCGCACAGAGGAAGGAGCCACCACCAGCAAGGGCCACTCGCTCCTGTAATAGGCTGCTATACAGATGGCCTGCACCGTCTTCCCCAGGCCCATGTCATCAGCCAGGAGGAGGCGGCCTTGTTTAGACACTGCAAAACTGTAGGGACACAAAGAAATATTAATACAGACAGCTGGAAAATGAGTGGAGCCACAGTGATCTGACCCTTTAAATCTACAGAAACTTAATATCACAGAGAAATGGCAAACAAAAAGTGACTTGTTAAGTATTTTTTTATTTGCACAAGAGCACATCACTTATGGATAACTGTCTCTGCTATTGACAGAGGTGTTACACTAACGGCTGTCCAAAGGCACCTACTTGACTCCCTCCCTCTGGAAGGGCATTAGGCTGCAGGTGAGCTTGGGCTCGATGCTGGAGAGGTCTGCCTCAGGGACGTCTACAGACCTGGCTCGGGGCCCATCAAAACTGGCAGAGAAAGCTTGGATTATTGCCCTGGGCAGAGGCTCCACCTCCACTGCTGCTATCCCACCGAGGAGATCCACTGGGTATGGAACACAGCACAGTTATACAAGATGGTGAATGTAACAGAGACAAACAGGAACACAAAAGATCATACATGAAACTGCAAAATAAAGCAAATGTTACTCACTGAGTCTCTTGTAATCCTCAAGTGAAAAGCTCCACTTTCTTGTTTTCATGTCTTCAAAAACAACCAACAAATGATTAAAAAAAACTGTATCAGAAGCCGTAAAATGCAAATGAAACATGATGAATGATAAGGATATTAATTGCATAATTTGACTGTTACCATAGCTCTTTGTTGGCATTTGCTTAAATGCTGCAATGACATCGACATGGTACCCAATGTCAACCTCAAACTTCGTCGCAGACACCAGGATGCACTGGCCCTGCAGAGTGGCCCCAGGCCTCTGCCAGCCGTTACACAGCTTCAGCAGAGCCCCCAGTGCTGCACCATCACGAGCTCGGCTGGTGGCTGCTGCCACGTCCACCGCATCCATTCCCTCCAGAGGCCTCAAAGACACAGAGGCAATAGCTGCTGCTTCCTCCACTGCGACAGAGCCAAGACCCATACAGTAAGTCAAGACGGAGCAGATGCAGCATCTCTCATGACTTTAAATTTAGGATACTTCTAAAAGAGTGCATGCTTGAGTCAAAATATTTCATCTGGCAATTTCCCTAATGTACATACTTAGCTGCTGATAGTCCTCCAGACCGAAGTTCCACTTCTTTGTGGCAGGATCTAAGACAGAAAGAACATGCTACTTTATTATCTCAGAGGACAGCACAGTTATAGAGATGATTAGATGATTAGAAAACCAGACATGAAGAGTGAAATTACTACATGTTGGAATTTGGTATTGCTGTTTAGAAAACTGATTGTGCTACGGATGAAAGATTTGTGTACCTGGTTTGTTCTACAGAGAAGAGTTGTGTAGCTTTGGCCAAAGATAGCAGTTTATATTGCTTTGATTGTGGTGAGTTCAGACATTCATTATTTGTCTGGACTAGCAGGTTGTCCCAGTTGCGTGGGCAGATGCATTGTGTGATGCCAGGGCTGGTCATTATTTGACAATTGCAATACTGGCTGCTGCAGAACACAATACAGTCAGTGAACAACTACTGAGGCTCTAACCACAGAGCTATTTGGGACTTGGTGCTGCAGAATTTACTTGATTTACACCTGTTTTGGTCTGAGTTTGATATGTGAAGTAAACCAAGCATGAGAAAGGAGGAGGCTTTGTTCATGCTGTCCTTTCTTGAATATTGTGTTTAAATTCCAGTTTGTAATCGATGATGCTGTCATTGCATTTGCATTCCCCTACTACTTTTAAAAATGTATTCATACTGACCTATCTAATTGAACTTTAAACAAAATAAGAAAATGTGCCTCATTTATATAATATATGCTTATATTTCAATATATATACCAGTGTTTCCTACAGGTTGAACATGTATTTGTGGTGGTATTCCCCAAGGGTGGTGAGAGGTGTGGGGCTGCAGTTACTTACCATAGTTCTTGGAGGGGATGGATTTGAAAACAGCAATAAGCTCTACATGGTAGCCCACTTCTACTCTGAAACGGCCCTCTGTGTGAGTTACACATTTTCCTATCACAGAAATGGCAGGCTTTTTAGCAGGTACAGCGTTTGAAGTTGAGGAGTTTGTGGGAAGCTGTGCTACAGGACTTTGGGCGGGTTTGTTTGGTTGCTTGTAGAATGAGCTGACTGCACCACCAGAGCCGCTGGAAGTAGGGTTCGGTTTGGGCTGAGACGTCTTCACACCAAAGCTTCCTCCGCTAGGCAAGACAGGGCTGTTCACATGTTGACTTTTTGCCTGAGGAAGTGGGTCAATAACTTGTATCTAAAAGGAAAGACAGTAACACGCATCAAAAAAGACTCTGAAGTTATTTTCCACCCAATAGTAACTTATTTAAAGTCCCCCCTCCACTCAAAAATATGTTGTTTTTTTTTAATCAGATACATATTATTAATCAAAGTACAGCATTTTATATAGGCCTATATCTTAAAACATGTCTCGTGGGGAACTTTAACATTCAAGCTCAGATCTCACCTGTCTTGACGAAGCAAAGTTATGCTTGATTTGGTTCCCAGTGCCAGATACCTGCTGGAGCTTTGGGTTTTGATTACTGAAACTTTGTGAGTCTTTTTTGAAGGGCGGAACAAACCGCATTGGTGCAGAAGCTTGGTCATTAGTTTCTCTGTGATGACTTAGCGTTGCAGGATCTGGAAGAGCGCTCTGTTTAGGTGGCTGAAATACGTTTACTGATGTACTGTTGTAGCCTGGTGAGTTCTGCTTATTGGTGGTGACGGTCTGTCCAAGTCTCTGGGCTCTTCTCTCCAAAGCTTTCCGTCTGTTCTCTTCAATCTTTCGCTGCTGCTCTGCAGTTAGCTGATAAGACATCACGGTAACCTTTGTGGCAG
Source organism: Thunnus albacares (assembly GCF_914725855.1). Classification (NCBI taxonomy): domain Eukaryota; kingdom Metazoa; phylum Chordata; class Actinopteri; order Scombriformes; family Scombridae; genus Thunnus; species Thunnus albacares. The sequence continues at coordinate 17,737,494 of NC_058116.1, forward strand.
CTAATGCTAACTCACTGCTTCACAGTCATTCACAAATCCAGATGACGGTCAGTCACACTCCGAGCTAGTGAAAACATTTATTTACCTGCAAATACGGGGTCCATCATTGTGCGATCGGTACAATTTATGACCGACACGTTAAAAGTTTGCAGCCTCCCCTGCTAACGGAAGCAGCTAAAATGTTGCTAACCTGGGCGGAAACAGTAAAATGTAGCAACCAAATATATCGGCAGCGTCACAATGATGTTGAATGTAGGTGAGCATTCATTCGTGAAGAACAGTTCACCCGCTGTATGATCTAAAGACGGCAACGATAATAACGCTCGACTAGCTGCTAGTTGTCAATGTGCTAGCTGCTTCAATATCTGCCGCGCAGGAAGTGACGTAGAAAAACAAGCAAACACGTGGAGGTGTCGGTTGCTTAGTAACGTAATGTGACGTTCCAAAAAAGATAACCGACAATCAAAACGTTACAGACTTAATTATTATTTTGTTATGTTGAAAACAAACATTTTGGTGTAACTTGAGCAAATATATGTGATATACTGACTTGAAAGAAGAATTCAGGAACATTATTTATTTTTAAATACACAAGGTAAGTTCAACTGGACATATCTTCCGTATCTTTTCAAATGTCTTTCTGATAAAATGGAAATTACGCTGTTTTAAACTGTTAGACAGAGGTGGAAATTTGGGGCATTTAACTTGTACTGTACTTACTTAACGTTAAATACAATTGTGCTTTACTTAGGTAGCGTTATCTCTGATAGCTAATACTACTCCTCCACTACTTTTCGAAGGGAACTTTATATATTTTTAACGCTACAGTTAGTTACTCTATTACATTTGACAACCATTACTTTCAGATTAAAGGACGGGTTCACAATTTTTCAGGTCTGTCTTAAAACAGTAAAATAAAAAAGTAGCAAAATAGTCAAAAATAAAAATAAAATAGTCAGGTGCCCAAATGAACATTGAAACAGTTTTTCCTTGCCATAATCATTCCTCCTGGTCATACCGATCTTCATAACGCACTTACAATGTAAGTGATGGGGGACAAAATCATCATCCTTCTGTGCAAAAATGTATTTAAAAACTTTTAAATACATTTTTGCATAAATAACTGCGTGGGCACACTGTGGATTTTGGCCCTCATCACTTACATTGAAAGTGCATTTGAAGGGGATCTTTTAACAGCCAGTATGAACAGGAGGAAAGATTACAGCCAGGAAAACCTCTTTCAGTGTTTATATGGACACCTGACTGTTGCTTTAAGACAAACTTGAAAAACTGTGAACCATCCTTTAAATAAATCATACTGTGCTTGGTTGATGTATATTAATGCAATCCAATAATATGATATACATAATAATATAGCACTCTAAAAGGGGGTATTTTGATTTATGAGTACTTTTACTTTTGATATTTTGATGATGATACTTCTGTGCTCAAGTAATATGGGTCGTACTTATAATAATGTAGCTATTTTTACATTTTGATACTGCTATTTTTTTTTTAGTGCTGAACCAATTAGTCGACTAATTGAAACTGACAGGAAACTAATCTACAACAACTTGAATAATCCAGTTATAGTTTTTTTTAAAGTTTATTTTTTAAGCTAAACTGCCAAAACATGCATGGTTTCAGCTTCTCAGTTGTGAATATTAGCTGGTTTTCTTAGCCTTTAAACTGAATATCTTTGGGTTTTGACCTGGGCACTATTTTCTAACATATATGGACCAAATGATTAATCAGTGGGAAAGCGATCGGCACATTGGTCGATAGTGAAAATAATCCCTTAGACGTGATTATATGTAAGGTTTAGACCACTTTCAACCCAACTGATATTTGTGTTGAGCAAAATGACGCTATTTAAATGAGCTGTTATGAATAATTTGCGTTGCGCCTTGTGTTGTCTGATAATCGAATTGTTGAATTATTGATCATTAGCGGCTACAATTACATTTCCTGCTTTTTGTTTGCACGTTGAAGAGGCAGAAAACAGACACTATGATTTATGGATACCTTGGCTAAAACAGGTGATTGACTCTGACTTGTAGTAATGAGTTGGCTGCTTGCATCACTGTGCGGTGATGACGTGTGGCGTCTGGGAGCTGTCCCAGGAATCATGGTGCTGAAGCTGCAGCACCGATTCAACAGCCAATTATCACAGGACAATCCGGGGCCACGGACACTTTCACCCAGAGAGGGACAGTCCGACTATCCTGCTGGATTTTTAGCCCACCAGACGGATTTAAACCCATCGGTTTGTTCCTCGGATATGGGAATTCGGTCATTTGGGATGTAAGCTTCACGGAGAGTTGCCAGCGACCTGCAGTCTGGCTGGAGATATATGAACAAAAAAAAAATCCTGAAACTGTGAGTCGTATAGAAATCGCTGTAGCTCGCCAGGTAAGACAGATTTCGCTTCTTAACATGGCACCGCATTGACTTGATTTGCTTTGAAACCTTACAAGACGTCGACAGGAAAATCTGAGCTCTACTGATTTAAAATGTCATTCGTTGTTTGTCTGAATATTTGAATTTTAAAGATTGGGCGCTGACATTTTGTTTTGTAGTCTATTGTACCCAAGGCTGATTTGATTCTCGGGTTTCTGCACTCGACGTGAATCTGGAGGGAGAAGCCTGTCTAGATAGGCTAGTTTATGTTGTACAGACCAGGCAGACTATTAAGGCCATGAAATGACAGTGAGTGAACGGGCCATAGCCTTGTTACTTGAATGCATATTCCTATCAATCTAACATTTGACTTTCCTCTTTTAGCCGTTCCATTTTATTGAACTTAATGGCTTCAGACACTTGTTTGCATCGGTGGGATTTATCTGCTTTTTGGATTTACAACCTCGTGGGGAGCCGATAAAAGACATTCAGTTGGAATATATGAATATCTACATAGAAAACTAACAACGCTGCTGTAAAATCCCGGCAAACACTTGAAAACGCCCCCCCTGCCCCCACTATCCCATCTCACGACATATGAAGAAGTGTTGGCTTATGACGGGGGTACATACAGTACATGCTGTTTTCTTCCTGCACCTTTGCACGGTGCTGTGAGTTTCTGGCCGGAGACAGGCTGATGCTGCGCAGCCAGGGCATGCTGAAGAGCCGCTGTTGCGTCCTGCTAGGTGACCTGAGGGTGCTCCTGCTCGGGCCACCGGCACCGCCGACGCCGCTGCCTCCGCTGACCCCCATGAGCAGCCAAGCTACGGAAAGCCATGAGACAGGTGTCACCGTCCCCGACAATAACAACACGCTAACGCGGAGCCACCAGCCCGCAGTGGACCGGACTACCCCACCTGCAGCAGGAGCCACCGGGCCACCCGAGCGGCAGGTGGCGGGCTGGGTTGATGCTGCAGAGCTGTCGGCGGCACTGCGCGGCTGCAGCAGCTCCTCTGATGACTGCTCAAAGGGCAAACTGGAGGAGAGATTCTCCCTCACCAGCTACACGGAAAGTGGCTTCAGGACGCCTGTGTGCAGGATCTGCTTCCAGGGACCAGAACACGTAAGTCAAGGGGTAATGTTCCCCTAAATATTAAAGTAATATACATGTGTAATGTTGGAAGTGCCACACACTTTCTCTCTGAAGATTTAAAAATAAGGTTTTGTATTTGGTTGGGATCTAATCTTCCACCTCTTTGCCTTCCAAGGAGCACAGGAGAATTAAAGACCAGACCAAGTGATGGAAATGTTGCACATTTAGTGTAGGTCAGGAAATGATCCCTTCCCAGCAGAGCTCTGATAGTGTAACAGACTTCCTATTAAATACGGAGTCACTGGTCAAGCTTGTTTTCCTGTGAGAAAACCCCCTCCCAGTGTCTTGTTGGGCCAGCCGCACAGCTGGAGAGCTCTCTGAGCAGAGATCCCACTGCATCCTGTACTCATCACTCCGCGTGGCTTGAAAAGTCAGATATACCAGTGGGAGGATAATGAAAGACCTTGTCCCCATGGTTGACAAGTGAGGAGGATACACTGAGATGCAGTAACAACTCATTATAGCCAAACACTGTGAATTCATATTGAAGCAATACATGCATGAAAAAATCAAATAATACCTCTCAGTCTGCTGCTCACACGCACCACCTGGAAACAGCACAAAAAAGGAGGAAAATGTATACAGAACAGACGGAAACAGCCTTCAAGTTAATCACACTGCGTGCCTCCGTCTTTGGGGCCATATTGATGATAATGTCACACTACATCAATCATCAGAGGAAAAATTCTGAAAGAAGATGGCTGAGGTGTGCCGCAATAAATAATGTTAAATTATAACAGAGAAGCAGGCACTTGGCAATTTGCAGACACATTAGTTACACTGTTTGACAGAGCCTTTGAGACCACCTTGACGAATATGTCACACCTCACCAATTGGTAATGGAGGTAGGGAGGTTATAAAAAATGTGAAGCAAGATAAGTGAGGTGTAGAACATAACTTTTTATCCGGCAGTCTGTACTCATAGTTGCCTTTCCTTTACACAAGCAGCAGATTTACTGTATAATTTCATGGTCACTGCACTGTGTATAGCCTATAATCTCTCAATGTTTCATCAACTAATTACTCCAACAGCAATTTTGTGCACCATTTCACCTCTGAGCTCAGGCTCTCTAATTATTACTGACATGGGGTATGAGATTGGAAGACAAGGCTTCAACGTTTTTTTTTGTTTTTTTTTTTTAGAAAAAGTCCTCAGATAGTCGGTGTGCTCTGCAGTGCATACAAAGTACTGCCTTCTAAATTCGCAGTTTCCCATGGCCTCCTCCAACTCATCTCATCGATGCTTCCTTCCTGAGACATTGCAGCTAGTCAATAGCGCCTGATTTCATGCTGTCTTATCAGTATGCACATTCTTATCTATCACCGGCCTTCCTTTTCCTGTCGTCTCTTGCTGCTGGTTTGGGTGAAGTCCAGATATGGATCTGCTGAGGTGTAAACGAGTACAAGGAGAATGAGGCTCCATTTGAAAAGAGAGATGAGTGGACTGCCTGTATGTCACGGTGTGATACAGGCAGTGGGGACATTAGTTATCCTGTGCTCTTCCCTTAGCCTCCAGGATGTCACGTAGACCAAGGCAGCGAGTATCTGATCTGACAATCCACCTCCCAAATACTTCCATCCCCAAGGCTGCGATACTCAAGACAGAGTAAAGAAGGGAGTGAGAGACGTAGCTTTCCTCAAGCGTCCCACCAGAAAAGAGCCTTGAGTGTCTGACAGAGGAAGCCATTGAAAAATGATTGTAATTTAATTTAATATGGCACCAAACGATAATAAGTCTGTGTTATCAAATTGATGTTGGTGTTTTGGCGCCTCTTTGTTTGAGGTGCCATCAGAGATTTACAACCCAAGTTGTATTGTTTTAAAGGATAAATTCACATCTTTCTTTCTGTATCGATTGGCTTATTGTAATCGTTCCTCTTCTCCATGCTGGCTATGAAGTGATACCTTTGAGCATAAATCCTTTGTGAGAGATGGCGGACAACATTCACAGTCCTTGTTACGTGTAAAAATGCAAAAGCTAATATGAGGCTTCAGCACTCTGTTAGGAAAATCAACTAAATATCTTGTGTAAGTCTTTTTAGTATGAAATCCCGTCCTGTCTATCCCTACCATCCCTTCTCTTCAGCTCAACAAGGAAGCACTGCACAGCAAAAGACAAACAGAAGATTGTAACTTTGCAATTATTATGATAATGTTCCCCATCTCTTACATAAGAATCGCCCTATGATGGGATCACCTCACAGCCAGTATGGACAAAATAAATGATTACAGGGACCAGTAACCCTTTTAAACGTACATAACGGCATGTGAGTATCTAGATAGAAATTCTGAACCTAAGTCTGATTTCTTCTGTTGGAGTCTGATTACATCCCCAGACACACAGAATGTATTCATGAACAGTTAAGTCAACATCAGATGATATCGCATAAATTCATGTCTTTTATCTCTATAGCTCAAGTCTGTGTTTTTATACACAGATAACTTGAGACATATTTCAATCCGTTATCAGCTCTCTTTAGCTAAGGGTCAGAAAGAAGCTTTACAGAGGAGTCTGGCTTTACTTGCAATGAAGCGATTGCTTTATAAAAGCATTTGCTTTCAGACTTTCTTTACCTCATCACTGAAAGAACAATCATTAGCAATTTCTCTGCTATATTTTCAGTAAAGAGTCTTGGAGTGCACAAAACTATTATGGGATATTTTAAAAATGACATATAGAGAAAACCCATGTAATGTTTCTATGAGTGAAGGATCCTTTCCTGAATTGTCATGCACTATTACATTGAAGTGCCCTTTGGGGCTGATGCTTCTAGTGTCCTGTCTTCACTTCAGCTGCATGTTGGGAATATGTGAGTCCCTGCTGCTTAGAAAAAAATGTTCTCTTTCCCTCCTAAATCACAACACAGTTAATGCACTCGCCCAGCGTGTTTGTCTGAGGTACAATGAGAAGCCTCGAGGGGTCAAGATAGCATCGTTCTTTATGGCTGTGCAGAAGCATTATGCTGTCTGTATTGCATCGCATGTAGGATGGCCTCTCTGCCATTTGATAGGAATGTGCTATAAACACCTTACATAAGCACAACATTTTTTTGGTCTTTTTTGAAGTCTATAGGTAGGAGCTGTGAGTTCATAAACTTAAATTATGAACCCTAGTTGCTTTTTTATTCATATTACCATCACTGTAGGTCTAATGGCTCCTTAAATCAAGCCATGAGTGAAACATCCCCCAGCGTATGTTTTACAAGAAGTCATAATAGGTAAATACATTTGAAATTATATGACCATCAGTTTCATTATTCAGTGATTGTACTTTTCCCTCCAACTTGTTGAATATGGTTAAAATATGAATATGAAGCTGTTTTTCAGACGACTGCAGTATTGTAAGTTCTCATAAAAAGAAATGCTTGTGGCCTGAATGTCATTGGCCATTGTAGAAATCGCTTTCATTCAGTTTCTGTGGGAGCGAGTTTATAAAGCCACAATTTCCCCTCGCTTGGAGTTAATGGAGTTCACTTGCATTGATTCCAGACCCTGAAGAAAAGTGAATAGCCATCGCTAATTTAGTTTCATGTCATTATATACATTGGGAGTGGATCCAATTTTATAAGGAGAAAATTAGGTGCACTGAGGTGTTTTTCAGATAATGCAGCATAGAGAAATAGAATAACACAGCCAAAGCAATCAAATGTATCATCTTTTTCATACAGTATGCTCCAGTTTCTTTTTTCAATGATCATTGCTGTTTGATCAACAAAAGGACATTTAGTTATCACTTTCTGTATGTGTGGGCTGTAATGTCACGTTTGTTATCAGACGCTCTCTCTGCAGCCTTGGTTGTACTAGAGTGGTCCAGGTTTCAGCTCTTGGCTGCAATCAGGCCAGTCACAGTGAGCGGTGTGAGTCCCACTGGACATGGCAGAAGTGTTCTGGTGCTCCTGCCAATACACTCCCACCCTGGCCATCTGTAGATGGGCCTTTTCTCCTCCATCTCCTCGCTTTTCCCTCCCTTCTCCTCGACCAGGGCGCTGCACCGTCTGTCAGAGATGTCAGCACAGTTTTGCAATTCTCCCCAGACTCTGTGTCATGTTTAAATTAACAATACCTTGGCTTAGAAACTGAATGCCTCAGCTCAGAGGGGTTGAGAGTTTTCTTGCAGCAGAAGGGTTTAGCTAATTTATTTTATCATTCACTACAGTCTTTTTCTTCAGTAGCATTAAGATTATAAAAGAAGTCCTGCTTTGAATTTTATTGATCAAAATTTATTTAACTGCAGGTCAGGGCCTGCAAAGATGGCAGGCCTGCATTTTTTGGGTCATCATCTACATCTCATATCACAAGACTAATATATTTTAATGAGATTGGAGCTCAAGGTGAGAGATTATAAATCAGCCATTAGTTCCTCAGGTTGAATATATTTTAAGAATAGCTGGTTAAGAATATGTCTGAGCACATATCGCTGTTTCGTGGAAATCTTGTAATGCCAAATCAAGTGAATTTCATTATTTAACTTAAGCTGAAGGATCTAAGAGCCTTGTGCAGGCTGAAAAAAATCTACAATTCTTCAGTCTAATATGCTACTGTTGACCACAGAGGACCTCTTCAGGAGAAAATTTAGGTTATTGCTCTGCTCAAATGCTTCCCGAAAAACAGGCCTTTATCCTAATGACTTTTGGGCTGCTGAGGTGAGTCACAAACCTGCCTCTTCAACATCAAGGCCACTGACATCCAGAGGTTATACACACAGCAGAAGCATCACTATTATACTTTTGCAGTGAAATCCATCATATTTAACAAGGTACAAGGTATTTATAGGTTTTATGATTCCTCTTTAATAAAGATCAGGTGCAAGCAGAGAAGGAAGGCAGGGAGAGTAGAAGGAAGATGTTGGGGGATTTGGTCTCACTACATTAGCATCTATAGAAAAACATTTGTGTATATGTGACTGCTCCATTCACTTTAAGAGCTGCACTAAAAGTGTACCTTTAGCGCAGTATTTTGCAGCTTTGTTGGTGTTTATCCTTTGCCAGAAGCTTCAGTGACTAATCCTACACTTTTCAACGGTGCTAGTAATCAAGCATTTTGCCTGTCAACTAGGTGTAAAGCAAAGCTTTCATTTCACACCTGAACTGGTGCTCTACTGTAATATGACGTGCATTGCTGGGTAGTCTTGAGTGTGTGTGTGTGTGTGCATGCAAAGCTCTAAGAAACTGAAAAAGCCAGCATGAACTGCAAAGAAATATCAGTATATGTATAGTGTAACGTGAAGCTTGTTTCTTGTAAAAGGTTTTCCTGCAGGGGGTAAACGAGATGAGAAAACTGGGTTGCCGGTCAATGATTTCTGTATCAAATCACTACTTATCCCACTCTTAGGCTCCAATCCAGAAATGTGAGGCAGTAAATTTTAGCAAATTTGTTCTCCTTGTAGTTTGCAGTATTTTTTATCGCATTCTGTGTACTGTAAAATGTAACACAGTACTGATGCTTCCTCTTTCCTACAGGGGGAGCTCCTGAGTCCATGTCGCTGCAGCGGGTCAGTACGCTGCACCCACCAGCCCTGCCTCATCAAGTGGATCAGTGAGAGAGGTTCCTGGGCCTGCGAGCTCTGCTACTACAAATATCAGGTCATTGCCATCAGCACCAAGAACCCGCTACAGGTGAGCTCTTGGTTATTTGAAATAGCTTTTAGCTGGGAAGAGAGATGGATTAGAAGCCAAAATTTTATCAGTTGGGAAATATTCACCAGTTGGGGCACGGCCAAGTTATTGTAAGTTCTGGGAAGAGTTGTTTTGCCATCTCAGTGTTAGAAATGTTGTGGTATATTGTGTAAGTGTTACATAGCCCCTGGCCCTTCCACTCTTGGACTCATCGGGATGCATTTTCAGTTCTCATATTAAAGTTTTTTTTAGTATCAAACAACTAAAACACCATTTTCAGAAATCATACCATCTTTACTGAAGTTCTAGTTCTGAATTAAACTTTGCTTTTTGTATTAAACAAGATTTCTTTCCCTTCTGTTCAAGAGAACAGACAGATTGTAGAGGGAACTTTCCTCTCAGTTTTAGACTTTGGTGAAATGATAGGGTTGTCGAGTGAACATAGATTTCTTTTAGGTTTTTCAAGGCAGCGCTGATGTGTGAAATGCTGCTGTTTGATGCTGCAGCTGTAGCATTCCCTGAAGTTTGATGCATTTGTTTTGGTGGAAGCGTTTAGTAATCTGTTTCTTGAGCAAGACAATGAAACCCCAAGTTTCTATCATTCAAGCACCCTGCATGGTAGTTCACTGGCATTGGTATGTGAGTAGGGGGTTGAATGTGTGAACAAGAGGCAGAATGTAAAGTGCTTTGGATAAAAACGCTATATAAATGCAGCTCATTTACATTTATTCATTTGACAGACACTTTTGTCCAAAGCAATGTACAAATGATACAATCCAGGGCACAGTAGATCAAGGAGAGACCAGTCCATTAATGCTTTTTCATTGATGATTGTAACCATTGATTGTGACTTTATCTTGTCGGCACCTCTCATTATGTATGTGTTCTTCTGGTCCCTGCCTCACAGAGTGTTCTCAAATATTTGGTTAAGCTAAAAGAGAAATAAGGAACACAAAGAACTAAGCTGTACTGCGGTCTGTGTTTTCATACAGTGGCAGGCCATCTCCCTGACAGTGATAGAGAAAGTGCAGATAGCAGCAGCCATCTTGGGCTCCCTGTTCCTGATGGCCAGTATCTCCTGGCTGGTGTGGTCATCTTTCAGCCCGTCGGCTCGCTGGCAGCGCCAAGACCTGCTTTTCCAGATCTGCTACGGCATGTACGGCTTCATGGATGTAGTCTGCATCGGTGAGGTGCTAAACTCAACACTGGCCTATTATTTATGACTGAATTTAATGCTTATAATTCTTGGAGTGAGTTTGTACACGAGATTAATATTGAGTATTTAATATTATACATTCAAAACAAACAATAAACATAATGTCATAGGTGCTCAGTAGAATCAACAATCAAAGCCGCCGGCTAGACACAAATGATGAACGATTCACATTGTTGACAATTTATACAATAAATCTGTAGCACAGAGTGAACTACTTCAAATGAATAATGAGTGTTTGGTTTCTTGAAACGTACCAGTTCAGAATTTATGTTGCATATAATTTGATTAATATTTTTGTAACATTCAGTATAGTACAGTTACTATATTAAAGATGATGAAATGCTGGGTCAAAGCTTGTTTGATGAATTAAACATAAATGCTGAATGTTCCAAACATCGTCTTTGCAGCAACTGAAGTGGTTTGCATTGCATACATTAAAATGCTTTTGAGTCAATAATAAAAGCTGCAGCACCAAATTTAGGCAAACTTAATTCATGCTGCACTCATATAAGTGACACAACAAGTGAAAACTGCAGTGAAACATTTTTAACCGTCTTCTGAGTTTGTGTGGGTGTCCAAATTAAAACTTGTAGCATCCGTTTTAAGCCTGCTGTCCTCTGAAGCCCGCGGTGTGTTTTGGATGACTGTGTGATGGCATCTCACATTATGAAACCTCTAACTGCCAACTGCAGTAGAGAGCAGGATGAGAGGAAGAGGAGATGGATTGTCTCCGGTTTGGTGGCAAGGAGTGTGGAGTCATTAACTCTGCACTTTACAGAGATTAACTTGTCACCTGGCAAACATTAAAGAGCAAAGACTCGACTTTCACTTATCCGCACACAAAGTTAGAGAGGGAGAGAAACAGAGCTGAGGGAGAGAGACAGGATTTGTTTTTAACAAAAAACTGTAAATATAGAAGAGGTTGGGAATTATTAAATGTCCATATTTTTCAAATTGTGATCACTATGGTTGCTGCAATATTTGAGACCTATGTAACTTCTCATATCAGAACTATAACTGTAATAAGAGACATTACCATTGGTAGCTGTATGATCAATACAGTTTCTATAAACTGTACTGTAATGGTTGTGCTCAGGTTAAGCAGATTATTTAAAACCATTTATACAGTATTTCTCTTTACATGACTTTAATATGATAAAAACAGTCAAATCTTGGGGTCCAATCAATCTGTCTTGTGACAGATTTATTTCAATTTCCCAGATACTGAATTCAGTGAACATAAATCAATAAACAATTTTAAACTGTGATAAGAGGTTATCAAACAGTCCCAGGGAGCAAATGCATCATTTTTGAGTATTGAGTATTACTGTGTCATAAGTTGTGCCATGTCTACAATTTTTCTAAGAAATAAAGATCTTATCTCAGGGTTATGGTGCTATACTTGAAAGATGAGTTGTTTTGTTCTGCAGCTAATACTTTCTGCAGGCTTTAAAACGGTGACTCTCCCACTGCAGAGATATACTGTATATCATTTTGTATACTGCTGCCAGACAGCGACATTGTCTAATTGATGCTCTCATCTCCACAGCACTAATTGTCCACGAGGGACCCTCTGTGTTTCGCATCTTCCACCGCTGGCAGGCCGTGAACCAGCAGTGGAAGGTTCTGAACTATGATAAATCTATGGACAGCGCTGACCTGAAGGACGCCACTGTGGACAGGACTCTGTCTCAGCCCAACCAAGGCTATCAGACTGGGATAGGAGTGTCCACCTCCACCTCCTCACTGATGGTGGTAGCTTCCACAGCCACCGGCTCCACTTCTACAGCCGTGGTGACGGCCTCAGGAGGACTGGGAACACACGTTGATCCCAACAACGGGAGCGTTGTTCCTGACCAACACTGTCCCTACAACATCCTCCACCTCCTCAGCCACCTGAGGCAGCCAGAGCCTCGCAGCCAACCCAGCAATAGCACACGAGAGCTGGTCATGAGAGTCACTACAGTCTGAGGAGTCCATTGAGGCCTTATCTCACATGGAGGTGAACCATTTATGAACCAGCTGACAGTTGAAAAAAAAGTCTTTTTTGAACTGCACTGGATTAATAACATGTTCTTGTTTCAAAATGCATCTCTGATGTCCTCACATGGATTGAATAAAAGTCAAAGTTGTTTGATTTGCAGAACTGGTTGGAAAATAGTTATTTTGGGGATTTGGGGTGAAGAATGATTTCTATAATATGTGCATGGATGTTCATTCTTAACCTTTGTGAACAATAGACTGTTTGGTGAAGAGAATCTAAGCTCAAGGGTCCATTTATTAACGATTTTAAACTTTCAACCACATTATTAGTAAGTGGGAGTTTGAGTGTACTGTAGATTATCTTCACCATGAAAATAGTTCACATTTTTACCAGGACATCTGTCTGTGAGGAACAGAAGAGAGAGAGCATTTACCAAAGTTGCACAAAACTCTTAATTTACATGTAAAATGGAAATTGTTTAGATTTTTTAATCTGCATCAAAGTAGTGAACGACAAATGTGGGGTACATTCACTATTTTTTCTTTTAAATAAATGCAGTAGTTCATAAGAAAACTGTGTAAAAATGCTCTTGATGTTAAGATGATGTACTGCGTGTTTTTCTTTATATTGTTCAGATACATCGTCCACATGATGCAGTGATCGACTGCATTCACTAAACGTTTTGATTCTTTGATTCATATTTTTCTGTTCTTTTCACCCCATTATCACTTTCAAATCACATTTTGAGAAAAATGTTTTCCGTTGTGTCGGCTCAATCCCTGTGTGAAAATATGCAAAATTACAAAACCTTTGACTCTGTAATCAGTTTGAAGTCACATGTGAAGGGACTCACCAGGTTTTACACAGACTATATATAAAAAATGAAGCAGAGAGAGCAGGAAGAAGATGGTTGAATTTGTCATACAAAATCTAAAATGTCAGATCAGAGAGAATATTACAGTAGGCAGATGAATATCTATGGCCTGATGTAAATGACCAGCAAGCTATGGAATACTTTATTACAGTTGAGGTTTTTTTTAGAATAAGTTAAAAGTAGTCATGTGCACATCCACAAAACCTCAGTGGGATGGATGCCGGATACAAAAAGACAACAAGGAACACAATGGAATCACAGCTCCCTGTAATTTTATTAGTGATGTTTCACCCAACTGAGTCTTCCTCTGATTTTGCCTGAGGAATAAAGTTAAAGGGAGCTGTGATTCCAGTGTGCGTGTACTTCATGTTCTGCTCTTTTTACCATCACTAATGGTGGTTTTGATGTACAGTTTTGAAAAAGAATAGCATTTTCTTTTTTAGACACTCATTATGTGATTTTGTTGATTGTATGAAGAGATTTAAGCAGTTTTTGAGCAGGCATTTGCTGTTTTTGGAGTACAATTTTGTGTCACCTGCTCTCAAGTGACACAACAGGACCTTTTGCAGGATGATGCATCTGAACAATGAAGAAAAACTGTTGGAAGGACAGTCATCGGTCCGTGCATGAAAACATGTTCCTGCTCCAAAGCGTTGTTGTCACTTGCAGTCCATTAGGCACATATTCATGTTCACTTTTGGCTCCCAAAGTCAGTGATTTCGCCATCTCTTGGCTCTCAGATTCAGATATGCTCTTTGATATTTCTCCACGGCTCGTATTTCATGTCCATGAAAGATAAGTTTTATCCCAGGGGACACCAGATCTCAAAAGCATGTTGTGAGAGGGGGCGAAACACTGTTAAAAACATGCTCACAGCAGGGCAGGGAGCAGGTTATTGATGTTACTCATTTTTCTTAACAACTTCAACAGACTGACACTATGACACTTTGCATCTAAACACTCTAGACACTATTGTACGATTACTCATTAGGATGCATGTCTCATAAAAACATTTTGATGCTAGTATCCATTACAAGCAAAAAGCCAGAGCCAATCACAGAGCGAAAACATTTTGCCTTTGCGCCAACATGCATCATATTAAAACACACCATTAGCTTAAAAATACATATGCTATGAACGATATGCATTATTTAAAGTGATGCTGGAGCTTAATGTCATGCTTTTTTTTTTTCCAGTCCTGAAGATTTTTGCAAGGCACTTGCACAGAAACCAGGTGGTAACCTTATCTTATCAATATAACAGAGCTGACATTGATCTTTTATTCAACTTTAATTGCGTGTGAAACACAGTGTCGAATGATAACTACCTGCAGTTATGTAGCTGAATGTGTCAAAAAAGCATAATTGTGAAGTGCAGTTTAGACTTTTAAGTATTATTTCTAATTAGTCTCCCCATTACATGGTGGATGTACTGTTTTGCAACTCTGCTATTCCTCATCATATTTAAATGCCTGGAATACAGTACAGTATCTGCAGAGAATCAGGTAGTGCTGTGATTTTCTGCTGAATTATTTAAGTCATGAAGTGCTGATATCAATGGGTGTGGAGCTGCTTTATAGAGCCAACTTGCAAGGAGCCGGGAGGTTGCCGAGAGTTCACCATGAAGCTGCTCACCTCCCTTCTCTTCACTCCTTGTCTGTTTGAATTCACAGGCGCACACACCTTGCTTTGATAAACCCCATCTCAAAAAGACAACCAAACGCAAAGGAATTTATTACCTGAGTATTTTATTTCAGGATTAATATGGGCCTCATGTCTTCAGCAGTTGCAATATTTAACTGTGCTCTGCTGCACATGTTAAGATCATCTCTATTTCATGCTTAGGAAGTAACTAAATGTTAAAATTCAGTTCCTGTAGATGTTGCTGGGGCAGGAAATATGAAGTTCCACTTTACTTTTAATGCACTATTAACCATTTAAAGTTATCCCTTTACTGACCCCTGCAGGGTCAGGTTTGGAAGCATTGCCATACACAGTTTCAGGATTTCCTGGTTTTGTCGAATTTCTAACTGTTGTGGAAATATTGAGCGTTGGTCAACACCTCGGTGAAGAAAGTGTGCACGAGCCTTTGATGTTTTAATGCTGAGAATGTTTATTGAAACACTTGGCCCAGCGGAGAACTGAAACAGTAAACATCAAGGTGTTCTGCACAAGATGCTGTCTCTTCCCGTTCTGCCCTCTGAAGGTCTGGCTTTTAGTTTTTAACCCCAACAGATCAGCCCACAATATGAGAAATTAGTCTAATTGGTTCACTAGTTTCTAAAGCAAGGAACTGCACTTTACCCGTGTTAGTTCAGGTCACCTTGCATGGAACTTCAGGTCACTGTCAGCACATTCTGGTTTGAATGTCTGATTATGCCCATGAATCTATGCATTCACCTATCTGTGTTGTCTGGGAGTCTCAGGCCATCTCCCTGAGCTTGGTTACTGGGACAACGCCGGTTCACTCTTTATCAGAGTGGCTCCTAAACACCCAGATAGCTGCATATCCAAGGAGAGGCAGTGTCTCTCTCTGTAAGACTTGATGTTGCTTACTCTGTGACCTCAAGGCCCATGCTTGACCCAGTATAACCCAATTTGTAACACCTAAAGATGGAAAATTCCGTAACACTAACAACATCCGCACCATTCCTCTTCAGAAATTTTTTTTTTTTTTTTATCATAAAAGCAGTTGGAATGAAACAAAGCAGGACTCCTGTGGTGGTTTTGCAATTTTTAGTTTGAAGTAACCATGACACAAAAAACTAAGCCTTTCATGAAACTTATCAATCACATTTTCTATCAAATTTTAAAGCTTTTAACATTTATAACATTCCTCCTAAAGGGAATCGGTGAGGCATTTTGTAAATCATGAATGTGTGAGCTTCATACAAACCAGTGATTTCAGAGGAGTTGCCTTTCTCCTTGTTGGTGTACAGTGTAATAAAACCATTGTGAGCACTGCTTTCATCTGCAGAAAACTGACCCAATAATGGGTTTTTTTTGCAGAATTTCAATAGTAGATCACTGAACTATTGAAACTGGATAAATTGCATGCAGCTAATGTGCTATGAAGTCTGAGTCACACTGGGAAAAAGCATCAAACTCACTACCTGCCACTTCTCGTATGCCTGAAAATGAAAAGGAGCATTTTGATGAGCTGTTCATCATTGTTGAGGTGAGATGAGATGACAGGTACTCTCAAGCCAAGAAGCCTTAATGGTCAGTGACAATGCTGGGAAAAATTTGCAGGAGAGGCAACCTGAACATTTACAATCAGATTCTTCTTCTTTTTTGAACCAAAAAAACATACTTCTAGTTTTTTCTTTTCGAACTTGCTCAGTGGCTGTTTGTTTTTTATGGACACTGCTCTGAATCCAGCTTCTGTTCCAAATGACAAACAATGATACGAATGTTAACCAATGAAATCCTCCTGTGTGTGTTTGTGGGTGCGTGGAGTTGAGAATAAAATGGCCAAGTGCACTGATATGGGATTGAATTCCAATTGAAATGATTATCTGCTTGAGTTTCCTGACAGCTTGTATTTTAAATTGTCAGCAGTGTCGCCACGGTGAGTAACTTTATTTTAACTTTCCTAAAGGACAGACAGTCAGGCAGCTAATTTAAAATATCAAATGTGTTTAATTCCTCTTCACTTAACATATGTGTGGAAAGTAACTAAGTACATTTGCTCAAGTATTGTACTTAAGTACAATTTATGAGGTACTTGTACTTTAGTACTTTAGTATTTCCATGTTATGCTACTTTATCCTTCCACTATAATATTGTACT
Source organism: Thunnus albacares (assembly GCF_914725855.1). Taxonomy (NCBI): domain Eukaryota; kingdom Metazoa; phylum Chordata; class Actinopteri; order Scombriformes; family Scombridae; genus Thunnus; species Thunnus albacares. The sequence continues at coordinate 17,754,527 of NC_058116.1, forward strand.
TTCTACTCCACTACATTTATTTGATAGCTTTAGTTACAGATGAAGATTTGACATAATGGATAATATAACAAGCTTTTAAAATACAACACATCGTTAAAGGTTAAACCAGTGGTTTCCAACATTTTGGCTTTAGACGTCTTACAAAAAGCAGCAGTTGGGGTCACATTTCAGATGTCTATGGTCACATGGTTTCATTTCAATAAATGTTCAAATGATCCAATATTTCACCCAAAAAAAAACAACTGAAAACACATCTGTGTATCAAAACTTTACAAGGGAGGGCTGGGGGGAGGAATTTTTTTTTTAAAATGGCCCCAAAATGTCTGTTTGTCATAAATTTTTAGAGTAGCAATAGGTGTAAAATCAACTCAATAGATCTGTCTCTTTATAGACTGTAATAGGCACGGATCTAATATGACTTAAATGCTATCCATCCACTTACAACAGGCACAGATCAAGCAAAGGTATTGAAGTCAAGGAATGCTATCTCCTCCCTCTTAGATAAGTTGCAGGTCCTAAGTATGTTACTCATATACGGACTGATGTTAGATGTGTGAACCTCTAAAACTAAAAATGTCATAAAATCATTTAGGCTAGTTTATGCCTAGTATGAGTAATAGGCCTATGTCATAAAATTCAGTATTAATTTTAACTGAAAGCTTAAACAACTCCCATTCACTTTCTTCTTGATCACTAACCTCCATCAGACCTGCTCCTTCAGCCCTGTCAGTCTCCTCCATCTTCCTCCTCTTCCTCTCCTGTTTTCAGTAACATGTTCTTTTATTACACTCAGATTGACTCAAGGCTTAACGAGTGATCAACCAGTTTAAGTTTGTATTTGTCTGAACTGGCAAAATCTTCTCACCTGACTGGCCTTCGGCAGAGCTGCTGCCTTTTTGAAGAAATGTCGTATATCCATCTATATGTTGAGGAAATTAGGGATATAAAACTGCGTTATGATCAACACACTCTGACAACACTACTACAACACACTACTGATATGATTGTTTTGAAATACTTAAGAGGCATATAAAAGCAAAATATGAGAGCTGTCAATAACATTATTTCTATCTCTTTCTTCGTTCATCAGCTAGTTTATACAGTGGAAACCACTTATAGTGATCACGTTTGTCTGGGTCAAATTAATTACTATAAGCGGATCAGATGATAATTATAACCGATTTTTTTCTTTTTCTTTATTTCTCATGCAGATAACCATCTAATTGACATTTATATATTTATTACACAAATTAAAAAGTAATGAAATTGCCAGGTTTGCTATTTACTGTAGCTGTTTCAAAGTACAGTACAGCTGTTTTAAACACTTGTTTCGCTGCTGATGCCTTCCTGACTCGTTTTAAGATGAGAGAGAGAGAGAGAGAGAGACAGAGACAGAGACAGAGAGGGAAGCAGTGCTCAAGCGAGCTAGAGGGTGGATGAGAAGAGCGAGCAGTGGTAGCCTGAAAGCCGGTGAATGAGAGGAGGAAAACGTTATTTTTTGATTGTTTCACGGTGGTTACAAATAAACACACTCAGCACCCCCGCACTCCTGATAGTGGTGCCGCAGCCGCAAATTACAATAACATGTGTATCATGGGAGTAAGGTAACACATAAAAATAAAAACAGAGTTAATTACAGTAATTTTAATCTTTTTCCTCCATGTTTTCATATATGAAAAGACCCAAAATGAACTCTGTAAGCGGGCTACTTGATAACTATCAGCAAATTATTTAAACAGCATTTGTATAGGACTGATTATGTCCTGAGCTTCTTGATCCATATAAGCGGTTTCCACTGTTTAATGTTAGTGTTATATAGCCTATCCTCTTGTCTTTTCCTCACATAAACCTAAGGTTAGATAACGTTAAGCAAGAAACAAACGAGTAACAACTTGATAGCTCGCTACATTGACCATCATTTACCACAAATTCATATTGGAGCTATGCAGCTTCACTCTGTAACCACTTACTATCTCACTCTGTATATAATGTTTATCCTGATGAAGTCTTCGCCAGCATCTCGTCACTTCGGTAGTTTCTGACTACCGTCACAGTCTCTACTGTGGGCTGTGAGCGGGCAGCACAGCCAATGGAAACGCTGGATTAGAGCAGCAGCAGCCTCTCCCAGGTCCTAGTGCCTTGCGTTTTAGGTACATTGTGAATGTGTAAAGTAGATTTATTTTGGGGGAGTTAAAGAAGATTTCAGGGGGGATAAAGCTAAAGCCCCCCTGAAATAGACCTAGCGAGTTTTTAAAACTCTTTTAAAAACTCATTTTTATTTAATTGCATTTAATTAGAGGTTTCTTTTTCTTTTTTTTAATTCTTAAGATTACCTTTGTTTACATTTCTTATTGCCTTGTAACTTTTCGATATGTATTTGCATTGTGTATTTTGTTTAATGTCTGTGAAGCACTTTGTAAACTTGTTTTTGAGAAGTGCTATATAAAAAGTTTATTATTATATTATTATTACTTAAGTACAAGTAAAAGTATTTACATTCCACCGCCTTCCTATCGGCATAACAGAACAACTCTTATCAATCTATTATCTTCTTTATGTTTTGGGAGTCTTGACATGAGATAGTCTGGAAAACTTGAACAGGTAGGAAGCAACAACTAAAATTTCCATTTCAGCTATCATTCAGATGTTGTCTTCTTTTTCCACACTGTGTGTTTATTCTCTGACATTGTTTAAAACAAAGATAAATATTCCCAGGTGCTGTTGAGATGCCTTCTTTGAAGACTCACTTGTTTGACAGCTATTTCCTGCATTTAAAGGGGGGTTTGGCATTAAAAGTGAGCTTTGTACAACTGTCCTACAGTGCACTCCTCTCTGTCTTGTTTTTTTCAGGGGCTGCAGGAAAATGGCAGTCATTTCAGGGTTCATCTTTCTGTGCATGCTACATGCTGCAGTCTCTCTCTCAAGGTATCCTGATCTCTCGTGGATCGGGGCCAGTACCTTGCCAAGGTTATAGTCCAGGCCCACCAAGAAGTGAGATTGAGTTCCATTAATTTTTTTCTAGCCCAGTAAAATATGTTATTGTTGGAGTTGCCTGAGAAGAATTAAGGCCTTTTCATTTATTACGTTTGTATTTCCTGTAGAATTTCTGATTTGAATATTTATTTTTGTCATTGTCCTCTCCTCCAGCTAGGATAAAAGACTGCCCCATCAAGCTGTATTTCGTCATTGACACCTCAGAGAGCATCGCCTTGCAAGAGGCCCCAATTTCAATACTGGTGGACAAGGTCAAGAATTTCACCAAGATCTTTGCTCAGAAGCTGGATAATGAGGTGTACCGGGACCAGGTCAGCTTTAACTGGTCCATAGGAGGCCTGCATTTCTCTCAGAAGCAAGTGTTCTTCAGCTCATTTACAACCAGGGAGAACTTCATCAAGAATGTCAATAAGATCGACTACCTCGGCAGAGGCACCTACACCGACTGCGCCCTCAAAAACATGACATACAAAATGATCCACCAAAACCTTAAGGAGAACGAGACTGCCCTCTTCTCTGTGGTCATCACTGATGGCCATGTGACAGGAAGCCCATGTGGGGGGATCAAGGAGATGGCAGAGAAGGCCCGGGACCAGGGGATCCATCTGTTCTCAGTGGCAGCATCCAAGATCATTGACAAATTAGGGATGAGGGAGATAGCCAGCTCTCCTACTGATGTGTACCGTGATGAGTATATAGCTGTGGACACTGTAGATAGACAATCAAATCAATCAATCAGTCAAAAGACCAAAACGATTGATCGTATCATAAAGCCATGGTGATCTGAAACATTTTCTTGCTTTGAATGCTTATATTTTTATATTTTTGTTTGGTGTTTGTGTAGATTTACTTTTCACTTACTTCAGTCTTTTCTTTACAGAAATATCAAGCCTATTTAAAGGTAAGAAAACCTTTTTAAACCTTGCAATTATAATGTGTACAGATATGTCATTGCACCAAATCTCTCGTTTCCTTTGTTTCCATGTATTACCATATTTAAAATGCCTGGACCAAAAGGGTTTGACGGTTTAAAAGTAAGTATTAAGAAACAAAATCAAAACAAAAATAAATAAATACCAAAGTTTTTTTGTTTTTTTTAAAAAAAATCAATATTTCTGTTTATTTATAGGGTAGGAAAGGAGACAGTGGTATTCCTGGCCCAAAAGGGGAAAAGGGTAGGTAGATTATGTCTACAGGAATTTAACAACCAAATATCATTATTACACTTGAATCCCCTCAAAATACTGTATCATCACTTTAAATGTCAAATATCATTGTTTATTTTACAGGGTGATCCTGGCATTGAAGGTCGAATTGGGCCACTCGGCAAAAAGGTTTGCTGAGAACTACTGACTTATGATTGTGTGTGCTACATGGTTATCCATGTTTTCCTTTTTCATTTCAATAACATGTCCTTTTGTGCTCTGATATAGGGAGAGACTGGTTTGAAAGGTGACAAGGTGAGGTTGAAATCTTTATGTTCCTACTTTTCTGTTGATCTGTCAGATTGAATGAAGTGCTGTTTGGATTCATAAATCTGTTTTACTTCAACAGGGTGACATTGGACTAAGTGGAGCAAGGGTAATATCATGCTTACATACATATTTTCTCTTAATATCATACTACATCTTACACTGCGCATATAGTCAAGATTTACATACTGTAGTTAATTTTCTGTCTTCACTGACCTCCAAACACTCAGGGTGTGAGAGGAGTATCTGGCAGGAATGGAACTGATGGACAAAAGGTGAGTCTTCCTACGAAAAAGTAAAAGATATATCAAGACTCCTGTATGTTAAGTATGCTGATATGATGTCCTCTGTGAAATCTTCAGGGTAAGATTGGCCAAATCGGGGCTCCTGGTTGCAAAGGTGATCCAGGTGACAAGGTAAGTCCTTATACTATTTGGTTACTATTATTCTAGATGTCATCTTAAATCTCATCGTTTAGGTGAAATAATGAATCTGGCTGGTGAATTTTATAATTCATCATCCCTGTTGTTGTAAAAAGTTACTGAATTTTATTCTCATCTCTAAAAGGGACCAGATGGCTACCCTGGAAACATTGGTGAACCTGGGACACCGGGTGAGAAAGGTGAAAAGGTCTGTATTAAATCAAGGCAAGGATCTTCTCATTATTCTCATTTTGCTGTAAAGAGACAGAATGAATAGAAACTGAAACATTCAGCTGACTTTTATTAACCACTCTAGGGCTCTAGAGACAGAATCAGTGTGTCAATCAAGTACTTTGGTCCAGAGTGAAATATCTACAATTATCTGAAGAAAATTTGAGTGCAGTTGCTTTAGCTGAAAGATGGTGCTTCAGAGCATATCACAGAGCCTTGAAGACCCTGATCAACCAGCTCCACATGTAGCTTGGCTGTTAGAGCAGCTGAGCAACATAATCTGCCAGGAAAACAGTTTTTCTGAGGATGTATATCTAGTGAAACACCTGTGTGAGCAGAAAATCGTGCAGAATAAACCAACTTCAATTATCAGAGCAATGCTTTTGTCAGCATCTTTGTCAAAAATAATCACTACAAGAATCGATTGTAAAGAATAATCACTACAGCCAAAATATACCAGGTGCCAAACCACGTGAAATTGTCCCCAGTGCACCCACTGGCTGTCACCAGTAATCCCAACAGGAGGACAGGAGGACCAGCATTAGTTCTATCTTTAAAATATTAAAAATCTGGCAGCATCAACAAACAATTAAAAAAACCTAATGGATAATAATTGGTGCTTGACTAAAATTAAAAGGCAAAGACAGACAAATGAACTAGAGCAAATAAATGTAAATAAATTCAATTTCCCATCCTCTTTCACTTATAGACATTTCTCAATAAATACCAGAAATTTAAATTCACAACCCAGGCAGCCATAGGGGTGTGTGTCCTCCAGGAACAGCTCGGGCTTACCAGTCAATATACAGTACAAAGAGAAGAACAGTCAACCAGTATTATAGTATATACAGTCCAACATTTCATGGCATATATCAGAAGAAAAAATATTTGCAGCCCCAGATTCTCAGCTATTCTGTTGAGTTGTGCAATTTCACTTTATCTGGGCAGATCATCATCTTTAAACAAAAAAACGATACTCGTAGTAAATATGACATTTTGGCTGACTAACATATGTGTAAAACCATGACTTATCTAAGGTACTTTGAATTACAACAGCTGTCTATTTAGGTGGGGACGGCTGTGTTAAATCAGTTTACCTACAGAGATATAAATTTCCTATCTGAACTTCACATATGACACTTGAAAATTACTGCATGTCTTTTACCCTAGATCTCAGTGTGTGTGCCTCAAACAACAGGCAGAAAACAAAGAGGCCTACCACACTTCAAGCTTGGCCTTTTCTTACCTAAGCACCTCCCACTGACACACCTGTCTCTACTTCCTAACATATCATTCACTAATCCACTAGATCTCCTGGATGCTAAAGTCCCACCTACTACAAGAGGATGTCCTCAAGAAGCTGAACAGTTTAGTTTCTACATGAAAGTCTGTGGGACTAGTCGGTGTCAAAGTGTTGCTGAGAAGGAAAGGTGAAAGGATAAAGAAGTAACTTGGAGACCATGATTGTGCTTCACTGAAACAAGCACACTAAATTCCTGTTAGCCTCAGCTGTACTATGACATTAAGGCCAACATTGCTAGCAAGCAAGTTACCATGTTAACGTTAGCATCAGCTCAAATGCTGCATTAGAAGTATCCAACCCAACAGTGTATTGCTCAGTTAGCTATACTGACTGTATATTAGCAATATAAGATGTTGTTTAGATGTAAGTAACAGTGTTTGTAGCTTTGCAGCCATGTTTACATCTCTGTTGACTGGTTCTTTGCCAAGTGGGAGACACAAGTCAGCTGTCAGAAATACCAAATATATCTGACTCAGATTTTCTGGTAATTTTCCCAGGAGCTCTGCACCCTCAGGGCAGACTTATTTGTCCATGAAGGGTGAGAGCCTAAGAATAGCAAATCTGTCTTTTTTTTTTCTTTTTTTTTTTAAATCCACTGAAGTTTATTTTCTGGTGTGTACTGAGCATGTGGCATGTGTGAGGTCTTCTAAATCTACATTAACTGATGTCTTGTGTGGTTTTGGGGGTTTCTTTTGTTGTTTGTTGTTGTTTAGGGTGAAAGTGCCCCCCCTGGGAAATCTGGTCTCCCAGGCCCTGATGGTGAAAGAGGACCAAAGGTAACCTTTAAATTAAATTGCAACAGAAAATGTCTTTTGAAAATTTAAAATTTCTCTTATTTATCAAAAAATTGAATCCCTGACATGAATATCTGTTCCTTAGGGTGAAAAAGGAAATCCTGGAAATCCAGGATCGCCAGGAAAAAGGGGAACTCCGGTACAAATGATGTCTTATTTCCTTTATAATTACTTCTCTCATACTGTCAGTTAATGATAGAAGGTGACTCTGAAATAATCTTTCAGGGCATTAAAGGCTTGCCTGGACCAAAGGGTGAAGAGGTATTTCAAACACTTTTATTTTATCAACTAAATGACTTTCTTTTTGAGAATTTGCTGTAGTTTGTCATGAAATATTAATAAATGTTAACAGGGAAGGAGAGGAGACCCTGGATCAAAGGGAGGACAAGGACCTGATGGGGAAAAAAGGAGAGAGGGTAAGTTCAGCACTCAGATAAATGAGCTTAGATCACTTTCATGTTTTCAATGTAATCTGAATGTCATTGTTATAGTTGTGGTGTTGTTTTTGGAGCAAGTATGTGGTGCTGAGAACATCTGCTCTTAAAATACAATTCTACAGAATTTCATCTCAAATATGACTTAACTTAGTGTGTTAAAAAAACAAAAGGAGAAGAACATGAGGGAAAGAGCATTTGTGATCTGAAAGCCAAATAACAACTTACTTTGTCACACTGACAAATCACAGTGGATTCCACTGAACAAACAAGAGATTTCAACAGAACGAAAGAGCTGAGTCCCATGAGTTTTAAATCTCTTTCACTAGGCTTTACTCCCACAGAGAAAGATCATTAAACTCCCTTGCATGTCATTGTTGTGTTCTGTTGTGTTGTACTTCATGCATTGTGTGTGATGATGTGTGTTAAGTGTAATGCTGATACCCCAGCCCTGTCCCTCCCACCCCCCACATAGACAATAAAGTCTAACTAATATGCCTCTCACATATTTCCCTGGAACAGAATTATCACCTCTCTTACTGTTACTGTTGTGTTTTGTATACATTAAGTTATGATTAATGGTCTGGTGCAAATCCTGACACATTCATTTATTTTAAGGGAGAACAAGGGCCACATGGAGGGAGAGGCCAACCTGGGGAAGACGGACTCAAGGGCACCAAGGTGAGGGGAACAAGCTGTGGGTGGATTTTGGCAGGATGACTTAGCTGCTTCTTAAGAAGTCAGCAAGTCTTCCTTAGACCTCCAATACTGAATTTATGGACTAGGTGTCCTGCCAAAATAGCTAGATAAGTGTTATCTCATCTTCTCATCTTATCATAAGAACACATTTTCCTGGGAAATTGCACTGCAAAAGAAAGACAACACAACTTCTCCTGCACTATGCTTTGCCAAATTCACATCAACCTGAGTAACACTGTGGGCCCTATCTTACACCCAGCGCAAAGCGGCACAAAGCATGATGCAGGTGTCTTTGCTAGTTCAAGACCAATGGAGTTGTCATTTTCCTGTCCAGTGCCCTCATTGTTTAAATAGCAAATGCACTTGCGCCCCTCTGAGCGCCCATGGGTGTGTTTTAAAATGAGGTGTGTTCACACTCATTGTTGGTGCATTGCTATCTTGAGGCAGCGGAAAGTGATTGCAGGATTGATCAACAAAAAACAGAGGCCTGTACTATGATGCAGGATTTGGAGTTAACTACAGCTTTAATTCTGGGTTTTCAGGGTTACGACGATGGTTCGCTTTTTACAACAGATTAACTTCAGAGGATCGGACATGGGTGTATAAAAGAGAACTGGATACAGGCACAGCAACATAGTGGCCAGACCATGTAATTACAATGTCACATGATGCTATTGGGCCCAAAATGACTTTTTCCCATAGAGTTACATTGTGAAAGAGACATCTGTATATCAGCTGATACATTTTTTCAGTGATGTGAAAAGTGAAAATGTTTTTTGGACTGCAGGGGTATTTTTCGCTTTAATACCGCAAGTGACCACTGGGAAAAATTGGCTGCAAGGCTGAGCTGCAGAGCCCTATCCAGCTCTAGGAATAAACGGGGCCCTGCCTCCGACACTTTCAACACCCCAACCACTGACCTCTCTTTCAACCTGGCTAGATCACCATGGCAATTTATGCTAAACTTAACCTGGTCTGGAGCTGGTTATGTTCCAAATTTTGGCTTAAAACAGCTATGAGAAGCGTTGCTCTTTCACTAACCACTTGATTTGCCACTGAGTCCATTGAACACTGCTGGTATTGCAGCTATTAGAACACTGGTTAGAAAATTGATAAGTGTTTTATCATACTTACCATTGTTTTTTTTATGTCATATTGTAAATTTGTAATGGTGCAATAGGTTAGGGTTACGATTTTGTTTAACTGTACTTTAAATTATAAAAAACAAAAAAACACTAAAAACCGATGAAATGAATGAACAAAACATGAACAAAAAAAGAAAATTGATATTCAATCGATTTGGCCAAAAACTAAAGTGATTTCCACTTATACTTCATTAAGGGACAGAGTCAGACTTAAATTCACTTCTTGAATATAATGTTTAAATCTGCTGCATCAAATTTAGAGGTTAAGAGCTGTGAATGTGGGAGGCGTTGAAAGAGTATTAAATGGTAAAATAATTATATTAACTTACGAATTGACACGGTCAGCAATTTTCTGCCAGCATTCATCTCTCGCCTTATTTGCACATTGTTGCTTTTTTCTGTGATAATGTATTTATATCCTCCATAGCTCTCTGTTATAATGACCTTTTCCTCCTGACTTTTCCCGACGTACCCTTTTATGGGGACACGCACAGAGCCTGAATAAGAAAGCCTGAGTTAACAAAGACAGTTGATAACCACCGTTGTGATACCAATCATCTCTGATAGCGAGTTTAGGGTTTGTCAAGCCAGCTCACACAAAGAAAGCCTGAGTATGTTGAACTTGCTTCGTAGTACAACCCTCTGAACACACTAACAGATAACTAGCTAACAGGTGTATATATGCTCAAGGAAACAGGTGAAAACAATGATTAAACTAAAGAAGGTATTGACCGGAAGCTTCTGCTGCCAGCAGTCAGATCAGCACCTTGGACAGCGCCGCAGCTCATGGTCCTGGCAACTGTATACGATAATTTTTTTTTTACATAATCAAAACAATTTTTGAACAATATTTAACAAATATTCTTTAACATTTGAGATTACAGTAATCACGTTTCAATGCTTTCAGTAATTAAAAGCTCGCTGATTTTATCTGTTACTCCATGACCGAACAAAACGATTTTAAAGAGAACCAAAACTGTCATTAAAAAACAAACAAACAAAAAAAGAAAAACAAAAACCTTTTCAAAAAAACAAACGAAAACAAATCTGCTACAAATTAATGAACAGGATCTTAAACTGGTGGTCTTCCTCCTCCTCGGGTTCGCAGGTGAGGAGCACCACGACAGGGCTGGTCACGGGAGGGTCCAGGAGCAGCAGGGGCCAATGTGATCCTAGTGGATCGGGTGGATGGAGGAGATGCTTTCACTTTGTGCATGAGCTGATCCGTGTCCTCTGCAGAGAAGCGTTCCTTCTTACTACTTGCAAATCCGCCATTATAATAGCAATCCGCCAAGGTGCAAGAGCACTTGGCTTTTAAAGGGAATTGGAAATGACACTCTGATTGGTTTATTGCATGTTACGTCCAAAACACAACCATGATTAATTAAGATATTAAGTACAACGCTTTTACAAGTGGATTTAGACAAGCCTTCAATGCTCTTGCGCCATGCGCTTCAGACAGTGCGCTTAGATTGTTAAAATAGGGCCCTGTGTATGTGGGCTGGAGTGAAAGTAATGTCCAGTAAAGATATTTTCTCTGTGATACTTCCTCTCTCTTACAGGGTGACAATGGACTACCAGGACCAAGGGGTCAGCCAGGAGACCCAGGGGGCCCTGGAAAAATTGTATGTTGTTTATAACATTCAACTTAAGTTTATTTATAGTACAACATTTACTTAAAATTACACACCACAAGATTGCAACACATCATAATAGAGCTCTTGTTTTGAGGGGATTCTTAATGAAATATCACTGGTTAACGCACAGTTAATGATACTATTTTCATTGAATATCCTCTTTTGTGGTCGCAGGGCTCCATGGGAAATCTGGGAGATCCTGGACCAAGGGGAGACTCAGGGCCTAAAGGAGTAAAGGTGAGCCAAGAGTTCAACTTTTCAGATCATCACTTTCAGCAAAGAGATGGTATTAATGTGAAATACTGCAACATCATTAACATCTTTTTTTTTTCTTCTAAAGGGTGACAAAGGAAGGCAAGGATTCAGCTATACTGGAACGAGAGGGCCCACTGTACGGTTTCCTGCTTACCTCACGAAATTCTTGCATGTCTTTAATGTTGCTACTTTAGTCTGAGGTAACTCTGCTTTTCCCAGGGAGATAGAGGTGTTCCAGGCAAAAAAGGGCCCGGGGGGGGCAGAGGTGAATGTGGCACCAAAGGAGACCCTGGAGAACCAGGAAAACCAGGAGAGTCTGTAAGTTTTAATTAATTAAGGTTTTGGATTTCAATTAGAGCTGCCTCTGTTTTAACCAAAAAAACAAGAACAGATGTTCGTGTAGTTGAAATGCGACAGGAAAGGCTCCTACACATGCAAAACTTAAAATGTGCGCATTATATGCTGCTCAGCCCCAAAGATTTTGAGAGTTAAGTTCACCCAAACTATGACAAAACATATTCTCTTGCTTACCTCTTGTAGTTTCTAGTCATGCAGATAGCCTTCATTTTATTCCGAGATAGCTGAGATTTCTGCCACCATCATAATACAATAAGAGTGAATGGAATTTGGTGCTCAACAGCAACATTATGCACAGACCTTGCTATGAATACTTTCCTTTGAGCCTATTTCCTGAGTAGAATCTAGTTCCTAAGAAAATTGGCAGAAAAATTATTTTGTGCACTTCCAAAGAAATGCAATATTATTCAGAAAAATGAGGCAATTCCACTGAAAAATGTTTTCTGCTCAGGCCAGCCGGGCGAGCCAGGAAAGAGAGGGCAGAGAGGAGACCCTAGACGTGATGTAAGCAACAGCTCAACCATTCAAATAATGACTTGACCATGCTAGCAAATTTTAGATCCAGTTGCATCACTCTGTGCCTGTGCTGTGTGTGTGCAGGGAGGCCCTGGACCAGAGGGCAATCCTGGGCTCAACGTGAGTAGCATTTTACAAGCCTTACAGTTAACAAACATGATACTATCCTTATGTCATTGTTTGTATTACCACTAACCTGTGTAAACGTCACCGCAGGACTGTGATGTCATGACTTACATCAGGGAAATGTGCGGTTGTTGTGGTAAGATACTGTACATACAATGATGAAGTTAACACACTTTTATTGTTGATATTTTTCAACATGATGATCCTGTTCTTGTCTTTTGTCTCAGACTGTGAGAAGTACTGTGGACCTCTGGACATTAGCTCTGCTGAGAAGCAGGGTCAAATGGATAATATACACAACAATAGTGGTGAAGTACTTTATTTGGAATAGCAGATTTTGATAGTAAGGATATCTGTCTAGGATTATTATGTCATCCAGCCTCCCCCAGCTTCTCACCGACGTTACAGAGCCTTCAGCAATGTTAGCCAGGTTGTACTCCTCCTCTTCCTCATCTCCTTTTGCCTTCTTGGCATCCGGCTCCTCCGAGCTGTAAATGGAAAAGGGGTCAGGTAGAATACAGACAAAGAATTTAAGCTTTTTTTATTTTTGTAAAACCTCAGTCACACACACTACTGGGAGATAAAAGTATGATATCTGAACATGAAAGTTCAAACTGTATACAGACCTCTACATAAATATTTAGACAACACTTCAATACATGATTCACAGCCTTGTCCACACTAAATCCAAACTTACTCTTCGCCAAAAATCTGAGCACTAGTCTTCGGCTTCTTTTTCTTCTCCACTTGTGTGAGAGGAAACTTCTTCTTCGTCTCCTCTAGTGGAGCTTAGCAACGTTCACTAATTACCTCAGGGCGCTTGAGGGCAGCCTTCAGCCACTCTTCCATGGGGGGAAGAGGGGTGCCGGGGTTTACTGCCCGATGGTGCAGGCACTGAAGGAGAGGTGGGATAGAGGAGATGAGAGAGACAGTGACTGAGGAAGGGGTAATCCTGGGTGAGTATCAGCACCCTCTAGCTAGTGAAGCTCTATTCGAGTCTAGAAAGATAAAGTCTTTTGCTTCTGATGTTAAATGCGACCGCCCTCTCCTCCAAAACTTTTCTGACTGCCTCAACTGAGAACTAATAGGTGTGCAGTACCTGGAAGTGCCTCTGGAACGCAGGGTTGGGAATGTGGTGGACCTTGAACATGTCCTTTTGTTCTCCATCCTCCATCATGGAGTCAATTTTTAAAGTGTGCAAAGCTCAGTTACATGATTCTTCGTGTTTTACTTGAATACTTTTTAGATGCCATGTACAATCACACTGTCATAACAAGTACAATACCAGATTCTGTTTGGTAAAGCCCAGATCCACTTTGGAGAAGGGAACAATGTCACTTCCGTAGCGAAAACCTGTGATCAGAAAATAATTTAACTTTAATAATGTTGAATGGAATTTGGAGTCTGATTTTCTTGGTTGTTTTTAAAAGGAGACATTATGCTTTTTCTGGATTTCTTTTACTTATATACAGTTGTGATGTCAGATATTTATGTTAAACATGGTCAAAGTTCCAAAATTTGAGGTCAATGTGTGTAGAAATGCTCCCTGCAAGTCAAAAGCCAGGGCTTCAGCTCTGAGCACTCCATTTGCAATGTTTTTTTCTACCTTGCCAATGAGCTGACGTCAGCTTGTCACATCTCAAATTTCAGATCGGATTTCAGCTCAAACATATACAGATGTATTTGAGAAGTTGACATATCGAGTAAAGAAGGAGAAAAAATAGTGAAGTAGTGGAAATACTACTGTTTGTTTCATGGTTTGTTGACACTTGACAGCTGCACAGCTGTCAAGTGTCTGCCAAGTGGCAGCTTCTAAGAGCTGGCCAACCAGAACAGAGTAGGCTTTTTGGGAGGGGCCTTAAAGAGACAGGAGTTAAAACGGTCTGTTTCAGACAGAGGCTGAACTGAGGGGCTGCGTAAAGAGCAGCAGGAGTAAGACTTGATAGAGCCTTGTTAATGTTATTAATTACACCTGTGCTTTTCTTGCTATGACTAGTCCAAATTTGTGCAGTGAAAAAGATCTATTGAGTCTATTGATTCTTTCTACTCTTAATACCTATAGTGTGTACCTGCAAAAGTTAACAACTCTACAAGTGTACTGCTAGAAAATTATTGAGCAAAAGGATACAGTCATCTTATATTTTCTGTGAATTTTAATTTAATTCTAGCAGAGATACCCTCAATATTTTGGGGGCTAAAAGCAATATCGACATTTAAGAAGCTGGAATCAGAGAAACTGGAAATTTTCCTCTTAAAAATGACTCAAAATGATTAAATTATTATTAATTATTATTATTATCAAAATAGTTGCCGATTACTTTAATAGTTGCAACTAATTGATTAATTGAGTAATAGTTGTAGCTCTAAAGACAAGCAAACTTAAAAAAGCTATCTCTATCTTATTCTGCCATTGTATAAAGTGAAGGTTTATTCAGGTGTTCAATACAGTACATGTTAACTTTGAACAAGAGGAATGATCACGGCAAGAAAAACATGTTTCAGTCATCATTTGGGCACCTGACTGTTGTTTTAAGACAGACTTACTATAATAAAGATAATGAAATGCTGGGTCAAAGCTTGTTTGATGAATTAAACATAAATGCTTAATGTTTCAAACATCGTCTTTGCAACAACTCAAATGCTTTCTATTGCACACGTTAAAATGCCTTTGAGTCAATAATAAAAGCTGCAGCGCCAGATTCAGGCAAACTTAATTCAGGCTGCACTCATATAAGTGACACAACAAGTAAAAACTGCAGTGAAACATTTTTAACCGTCTTCTGAGTTTGTGTGGGTGTCCAAATTAAAACTTGTAGCATCCGTTTTAAGCCTGCTGTCCTCTGAAGCCCGCGGTGTGTTTTGGATGACTGTGTGATGGCATCTCACATTATGAAACCTCTAACTGCCAACTGCAGTAGAGAGCAGGATGAGAGGAAGAGGAGATGGATTGTCTCCGATTTGGTGGCAAGGAGTGTGGAGTCATTAACTCTGCACTTTACAGAGATTAACTTGTCACCTGGCAAACATTAAAGAGCAAAGACTCGACTTTCACTTATCCGCACACAAAGTTAAAGAGAGAGAGAACAGAGACAAGATTTGTTTTTAACAAAAACTGTATATATAGAAGAGGTTGGGAATTATTAAATGTTCATATTTTCCAAACTGTGATCACTATGGTCGCTGCAATATTTGAGCCCTATGTAACTTCTCATATCAGAAACTACTAACTTTAACTAATAACTGTAATACAGATGTGGCCGAAAATATTGGTACCCGTCCACCTTTTTTAAAAAAAAACTAAATTTTCTCTGTATTAAGTTGAAACTGACAAAAGTATGTGGTATCCATATTTTTTTATTTCACATTTAATATAACTGAAACTTTGCTTTTGGTTAACAACTTAACATACTATTTAATACAATAAATCAAATGAAAATGGCATGGCCAAAAATATTGGTACCCTTAACTTATATTAATATTTTGTAGCACAGCCTTTGGAGGCAATAACTGCAGTCAGGTTCTTTCTGTAACTCTGAATAAGGTTTCTAAACGTCTCCACTGGTAGTTCAGCCCAATCACCTTGAGAAAACTGCTCCAGTTCTCTCAGGTTTGATCCAAACTGCAAGTTTCAGCTCTTTCCAGAGATGTTCCATGGGATTCACATCAGGACTCATAACAGACCACCTCAGAACAGTCCAGCGTTTTCTTCTCATCCACTCTTGGGTGCTTTTTGATGTATGTTTAGTAAGTTTAGGAAGACCCATGACCTTTGACTAAGACACAGCTTTCTGACACTGGGCTGTATGTTTCACTCCGAAATGCCTTGATAGTCTTGACTGTACAGATTCAAGGCACCCAGTGCCTGAGGCAGCAAAGCAACCCCAAAACATCGCTGAGCCTCCATGTTTCACGATAGCCATGGTGTTCTTATCTTTGAAGCTAATTTTGTTTCATCTGTCCAAACTACATTCTCCCAGAAGGACGGTGGTTTGTCAACATACATTTTGACAAAGTCCAGTTTGACTTTTTTGTGTCTCCCTCTTAGATGTGGGGTCTTCCTTGGTCTTCTACCATGGAGCCCATTTTCATTCAGACAGCAATGGATGGTGCGACTTGAAACTAGTGTACCTTGAATTTGAAGATCAGGTTGGATCTGTATTGAGGTTTTCCTCATACAGTGGCACAAAACACCAGAGTGAGTCATTTTCTCCTTTTAAACTGGCTGCATGAGTGATTATGACCCTAACAATCATATCATCAGATTCTCAGATGATACTGCCATCTTAGTTTTGATGAAAAAGGACAGTGACATATCCGACTACTACTCAGAGATACAGGGGTTTGTGAAATGGTTTGAGGACAACCACCTGGTTTTGAATGTTAATAAAACAGAGGAGATGGTGTTTGACCCCAGGGGAGACCACAGGCCTGTGATCATCCACAACAAAACCATCTCACAGGTCTTCTCATACAAATATCTTGGTGTTTTTATTGACAACTCATTAACCTGGAACACCCATGTGGACAGTCTCTGTAGCAGATTACAACAACGATGCACTTCGTACGTTGACTCAGAGATCATGGTGTTGACCAAAAATTTATGTCTTATGAGATAAAGCATCACAGCTTGGTTTTGTAACCTCTCTGTGCAGCTAAAGTCCAAACTAGTCCAACTGATGCAGACTGCATGCAAGATTATAGGAGTAAAACAGTATATGTCCCTGTAGTCTACTTACAAACAGCCCTAAGGCACGCCAATCGGATAATAACTGACCATCCCATGTTCTACATGCTAAGTACCAGCTACTGCCCTCTGGTAGGAGGTACAGAGTCATTTGTAGCAGACTAAATAGATTTGAAAATTCATTATCTCAGTGTCAATAAAACTTTTAAATAGTGGCAGATAAGGCCAGGATGGGCACTGGATGATCTTTAATGTGAGGGATTTTTTTAATGGAAAAGAGATTTTCTCTGTTTTTTTTTTTGTTTGTTTTTTTTTGATGTGATTGTTTTCTCTGTTTGCCAAGGTGCTTTTAGAATCTTGGTTTGTCACTTATTCACATCTTTGTATATTTGTGTATGTGAAATGGTTTTAGTACTTTGTTATTTATTAACTCATTCGTATTTTTCTTGTTCTGCGTATGAAATATCATCTTTTAATGGTTGCAGCATGGGCGAAGAGCCCAGGGCAAATTTCCCACTCTATGAGACAATTAAATTTATCTTAATCTTAATCTTAATCTTATAAGATTGAAAAAAACAGCAATACTAATTAAAACACAATAGTCTGCTTAAAGTATCACTACAAATAATTATTTCTTACAACTTCTAACAGTTACCAATCATTTTGTCCAGGCTATTTTAGAATGTCTTTGTAGAATAAGCATGAATTCAGTTATTTTCACAACTTTTTTTTGTTCCACTGCAAACCAAACATAGACATGCATTGATAATAAAATATATTTTAATTTCAACACTGCTCAGGGCGAAAGGTGCATTATTTTAATAAATTGCAAGGGTACCAATAATTTCAGCCATGTCTGTAAGAGACATTACCAGTGGTAGCTGTATGATCAATACAGTTTCTATAAACAGTACTGTAATGGTTGTGCTCAGGTTAAGCAGATTATTTAAAACCATTTATACAGTATTTCTCTTTACATGACTTTAATATGATAAAAACAGTAAAATCTTGGGGTTCAATCAGTCTGTCTTGTGACAGATTTATTTCAATTTCCCAGATACTGAATTCAGTGAACATAAATCAATAAGCAATTTTAAACTGTGATAAGAGGTTATTGAACAGTCCCAGGGAGCAAATGCATCATTTTTACCAACCTAAATCCAAAACTGATGAGTATTGCTGTGTCATAAGTTGTGCCATGTCTACAATTTTTCTAAGAAACAAAGATCTTATCTCAGGGTTATGGTGCTATACTTGAAAGATGAGTTGTTTTGTTCTGCAGCTAATACTTTCTGCAGGCTTTAAAACGGTGACTCTCCCACTGCAGAGATATACTGTATATCATTTTGTATTCTGCTGCCAGACAGTGACACTGGCTAATTGATGCTCTCATCTCCACAGCACTAATTGTCCATGAGGGACCTTCTGTGTTTCGCATCTTGGCAAGTCGTGAACCAGCAGTGGAAGGTCCTGAACTATGATAAGTCTATGTACAACGTTGACCTGAAGGACGCCACTGTGGACAGGACTCTGTCTCAGCCCAATTAGGGCTATCAGACTGGGGTAGGAGTGTCCATCTCCTCACTGATGGTGGTAGCTTCCACAGCCACCGGCTCCACTTCTACAACCGTGGTGACGGCCTCAGGAGGACTGGGAACACACCGCAGCCAGAGCTTCGCAGCCAACCCAGCAATAGCACAGAGCTGGTCATGAGAGTCACTACAATCTGAGGAGTCCATTGAGGCCTTATGTCATATGGAGGTGAAAGATTTATGAACTGTCATGGACTCATGATTTTTGGACTCTTTGTGTTATGTTCTTGTGGTTTCCTGTGTTACATTTCTGGTGTCCAGTCCTTTTGGTCATATGGTTTTGCTCGTTGATATGATTTGGGTTGTAGGTTTAAAGGACTGCCTTGCATTATTGGTTAGCTTATGGTGTTGTGTACTTGAGTTTATATTCATGTTTATTCTTGGATGGTTTAATGTATGCTGGGTTGTATTAAGAGCATTGTGTTTTCTTTTGGTTTTCTGTTGCTCTGTTTCCCTCCTGTGTTCCTGCACGCCTCCCCAGTCCATTTTTCCTTCCACATCTGCCCTGTATCATGTTCATTAGCCCTGCGCTGGTCTCAGTGTTTTTCCCCAGCCTGCTGTTACCTTCACACCTGCCCTGTATCAGTCTCGTCAGCCTTGCCCTGCTCCCAGTGTTTCCCTCAGCCTATTAGCTCCCAGCCTGCCCGTGTGTCTTGCCACCTGTTCCTCGTTTTTTGATTAGTTCAGTTTGTATTTAAGATTTGGTTTGCAGTTCAATTTTGTTGGATCCACTGTTCTGTTGAGTTTGTGCTGTTCAGCCTGTTCAGTCGTGTCTTGCTTTTGTTTTTTTGCCTGCAGAGTCTCAGAAATGAAGAAGGTTTTCTTCAGCCCTGCTGAACCAGCTGACAGTTGGAAAAAAAAGTCTTATTTGAACTGCACTGGATTAATACCATGTTCTTGTTTGATTTGCAGAACTGGTTGGAAAATAGTTATTTTAGGGATTTGGGGGTTGAAGAATGACTTCTATAATATGTGCATGGATGTTCATTCTTAACCTTTGTGAACAATATACTGTATGGTGAAGAGAATCTAAGCTCAAGGGTCCATTTTTTTTAATGATATTAAATTTTCAACCACATTATTATTGAGTGGGACTTTGAGTTTACTGTAGATACAGGATACCTATCTGTTACCAGGACATCTGTCTGAGAAATAAAAGTCAGAGCGTTTACCAAAGTTGCACAAAACTCCTAATTTACTTGTAGAATGGAAATAGTTTAGATTTTTTAATCTGCATCAAAGTAGTAATCTACAAATATGGATACATCCACCATTTTTCTTTTAAATAAATGCAGTAGTTCATAAGAAAACTGTGTAAAAATGCTCTTGATGTTAAGATGACATACTGCATGTTTTTCTTAACATTGTTCAGATGCATCATCCCCACAACTCCAAAAGCAGTGATGCAGTGATTGACTGCATTCACTCAACGTTTCAATGTTTTCTGTTCTTTTCACCCCATTATCACTTTCACATCATATTTTGAGGAAAATGTTTTCTGTTGTATTGGCTCAATCTCTGTGCAAAAATATGCAAAGGTACAAAACCTTTGACTCTGTAATCAGGTTGAAGTCACATGTAAAGGGACACACCAGGTTTTACACAGACTATATGTAAAAATGAAGCAGAGAGCATCTCTTTGATTGAATTTGTCATACAAAGGTAATACATTTGTCATACAAAAAGACAACAAGGAGCACACTGGAATCACAGCTCCCTGCAGTTTTAGAAGTCATGTTTCACCCAACTGAGTCTTCCTTCTTTGCCAAAGGAATAAAGTTAAAGGGAATTGCGATTCCAGTGTGCGTGCACTCCATGTTCTGATGGAATGTTCTGTCAAGAACAGCATTTTCTTTTCTAGACACTTATTATGTGATTTTGTTGATTGTATGAAGATATTTAGGCAGTTTTGAACACGCTTTTGCTGCTTTTGGAGCACAATTTTGTGTCACCCCTTCTCAAAACAGGACCTTTTGCAGGACGATGCATCTGAACATGGAGAAAAACTGTTGGAGGGACAGTCATTAGAGGGATGGTCATATTTTGCTTAATTGGCACCATTTCCATTCATAGTTTCAGAATTTCCTAGTTTTGTTTAATTACTAACAACATCAGCACCATTCCTCTTCAGATTTTTTTTAATCATAAAAGCAGTCGAAATTGAAACAAGGCAGAACCCCTGTGGCGTTTTTGCAGTTTTTGGCTTGAAGTAACATGACAAAAAAAAACCAAGCCTTTCATGAAATTTATCAATCACATTTTCTATCAAATTTTAAAGCTTTTAACATTTCTAACATTCCTCTTAAAGGGAATCAGTGAGGCACTTTGTAAATCCTGAATGTGTGAACTTCATACAAACCAGTGATTTCAGAGGAGTTGCCTTTCTCCTTGTTGTTGGACAGTGTAATAAAACCATTGTGAGCACTGCTTTCATCTGCAGGAAACTGACTCAAAAAGGATTTTTTTGCAGACTGTATGAAAGACTGTGTGAAGCCATCATGAAATGCAGTAAAGCTGTACTGTAACTAAGTACATTTTCTTGAGCACTTTCCCTGTGAGTAATATTTTGAGGGTTTTGTACTTTCTTCAATTATTTCCAAAAAACAACAGCTTTACACTCCATAACATTTCAGGAAAATATTGTTCTCTTGACTTAATTGCATTCAATTGGCAGATTTTGCAACTTGTTACTTTGCAGATTTTACATACAAAACATGATGTAATCGATTAATCTAACCAGCAGTATTACATTACATTATAATATGTACATGTTATCATGTAACCCTCTGAAAGGAGCCAGTATGTATGACTATTTTTCTTACTTTGATCCTTGAGTACATTTTGTACATATACATAAGTATTTCTGGGGTGATGGGAGTGGGGGTGGCCTAGTGCATCCACCCCACCCCGATTGGGTTTGTTTCATTTTTCTACAAACAAAACTGAATGCCATCAGAATTGTTTGAATGATGCAATAATCACATTAAAAATGATTGCCTTCCCCGGAACTGTAGTTTGCAGTAACGTGCAAGTGCCACAAGATGGCGGTAGCTACATTTGAAGTACCATACAGTAGAGAGCGAACATGGCACCCACCAGATAGAAATTTGATGTCATATTCAAAGAGAGATTTTTGTAGTATGCAGAAGAAAATTCAGGAGAGAAAGCTGCAAGGCACTTTGACATTGACCCGAAAAAGAATCAGGTACTGGAAAAAACAGAAGTGTGTGTGCTGCTGTTAGCTTACAAGAGGAGAGCACAACTAGCTGGAGGTGGTAGGAAAAAAGTTAGCTTGGAGCTAGAGAGACGGTGCTGCAGCCCTGCAGACCATACAAACGCCGCCTATAAAACACGCCCCCTTCAAACTGTGCTATTATCATAATTTGTTACCAACCATGGACTGTATAAAAATAATGGACTTAGCCACCATGAGGTCACCCATTGGTTTGTGGACTTGTGTTTTGAAGCCTCGAGTTTGGTATTTTGACAGTCGCCATCTTGGATTTTTGGAGCCAGAAGTGACCATATGTGGACAAGGGGGTGGAGCTGACCTTAACGCAACCACTAGCTTGGTTAGCATGGTGCATTTACAGTCTATGGTTAACTGTGATAATGCTAATGCTAATGCTAATACTAATTTTCGTTAGTGAAACAAAATGTACTCACTGGAAAAACTGAACATCCGACTGCTTAGATGGTCCTTTAGTACAACTAAACTCTGAACCAAACCAAAATGTTACAAGTAACTTTAATGAACTGAAAACACTCTGAAATAGCTAAGCGTATCCTCTGTGAATCAGGGGTTACACCATGTTTACGTTACCTAACCAACATTGTTGCCGTGGTAGCGACTTGTCAATCACAAGCAGCAACACCCTGAAGCATACCCTACTTTATTGTCAAATTTAAATCTAATGGGACCATAATTTACAAAATGAACATCAAGCTGTATTGAAGACTTGAAACTAGCGATTGAGACCATAAACTCTTAGGAAAATGTTTACTCTTCATTTCAGTTTCCAGACCCGGAACTACCCACTTGTTAGCCATGGATGTATTATAAGAACTGGATACTGGACCAAAAATGGCACCCATTCAATCCAATAAGAAGTGCTCAGCTGGTGCATACGCCAAATAAAGTTTCTAGCTTCTGGGTTTGCTTCCACAGTGTGCGGCCCACTAAATATGCACAGTGGTGTTTTTCCCACTGGCCCTGCCTGGGAGTTCTCACTCTGTCCATAGACTTTACATTGTGGTGATGTCACAGATTTTTAAATTGCTTTTCTTGGCTCGAGGAAAATTTTACAAATATAAAACCACCATCGATCAAAAATTCATAATAGAAAGAGTCCTAATTGACCATGTTAGCAGTTCGAGGTGTCCTGTCAGCAGTTTTACAGATGTTGTTAGCGGCATGTAAAGCAGCTGCAGAGTCCAAACCACACCTGCTCCAAAACAAGCCCACTTGTACACAATGCTACAGTTTCTGAGGAAAACAACAGACTATAGTATGGCTGTGCAATATGACGACATATATTGTGTGACAATAGAAAAAGGTGTATGGTTTCATATCATGTTCTAGTGTTTATTTCATTGTGTTGTAAAGCACACTCTTTATGGCAATATTTTTCATCATTTGGAGTCTGTTTTGCACAGAATACATTGATAAATTACTCTTCTTGGTTTCTTGGCAAACAGGTAACCCTCAGGGGATGTTCACTAAAGGTTCTCCTAAGGTTATATAGTTTGCAATCCTTCCCTAAAGGTTACGTTCCATAAAGGTTCTCTGAAGGTTATTTTAAAATCCTCAAGTAACCTTCAGGGAACATTCTCTAAAGGTTCTGTAAAGGTTATTCTTGACAAAACCTTCAGAGTCTGGGGACTTTTGTTTTGGAAGTCCAGTATCCAGTTACAGTTGATGCCAAGGTCACTGACTTTGGTGATCAGTTTGAAGGGCATGATGGTGGTGAATGCTAAACTGAAGTTGATGAACAGCAGTCTCACATAGTTGTTGTGCTTGTATGCAAAGATAGCATGATGTGTTTAAAAGGTAATAATTTAGCAAATTGGTTTGTCTTTTTGCATATTGAAACTGGAGAGTTTCCTCTGTCCTGTCAAGTTTACAACTACAGTTTTTAGTTTATTAGTCTATCTATCTATCTATGCTATAGCAAGAATGACCAATGACAGTGTTTTTGTAGAGATGCAGTAGGGACAGATAATATAGATTTACAATAAACAATAAAAACAGGGGAAAGCATGTGAATTTCCACTTTTTTTAATTCAAACAAAAAATGGAAAAACAAAATAATGCATTTCTTTATCCTTTTATCAAACAAGTTGAACACAGCTTTGGACAGAGGGTTCACGGAGGCAGCAATGCCATTCCCATGCCTAGTCTGCCAGAAAATATAGGATTGAGTAGTTCAGTTGATCAGTTGAGTAGGCTATTGTGTTTACAAAGAAGATAAACACTCATAAGACAAACTGAACTAAATATGCAGCTGTTTGATTGCTTAACAGCTCTGCTGGAAAACATTAACCACAACACACCCCTAGCCGCATTCCTATTGGCCAAATACTACACAAGGCTTCCTATAGGTCATATACATGTCATGTTATGTACCAACATAGAATAATACCACATCTCCCCTCTCTAGAGAACAAAGGGTAGACTGCCTTTGTCTCACCAACCTTAGAGGATTATTCTGCCTCTTTTGTTAAAAGGTCTATTCCTATCTATATCCTGTGAGGAAGATAGTGTTAAAACAGGCCCCTTAGCGATTATTCAATGTAATATAAATAAGCAATTACAGTTTCTTAAATTCATAGTGATACTTAAAGTGCTCAAAACTACACCCCTTAACAATTAACATAGACTGTGTTTAACTTAACATAACATAAGATAGGTTTTCCTTTTTTCCCACATGCTCTTATTTTAGTTCTCAGGTTCTCTTTTTTTCCCAGACTACAGGTTAAACCTACTATAGCTCCCCCAGACCTGGTTCTGAGTGTGGGAGTCTCTGCAGGTGAGTCTTGGTGTATCACAGCAGGTGGCATGGGAGCCTGCTCAGGAGTTGGCTCTGGCATTTGTTGCTGTGGTGGAGAACCTCTGTCTTGTGCAGATATGTGTAAAGGTATCAAGTGCTAGCGGTTGCATCTCAGCACCCCCTGAGGTAGATCCACCAAGTAAGACCTAAGAGTGATTCTGGAGCACAGTTCCAGACACCTTTGCGTTTGTTACCCATACCAGTGCTCCCGGTGACAAGTCACTGAGAGCTTTAGCACAGTGATGCCTTTTATAGTTTTCAGCATCTCTTCATCTGACTTCCCCACATTCTCCTTTTCCTTCTGGGCGAATGCAATGCTGGCAGGCAGTGCAGGGTCCACCTGAGAGGGAAGAGTTGGCACTGTGGTGCGAAGACGTCGGCCCATGAGGAGCTGAGCTGGGCTGTTACCACTCTGGAGAGGTGTGACTCTGTAGGCAAGTAAAGCCAGTTAGGGGTCACCTGCCTTTTTCAGGAGGTTTTTCATGGTCTGAACTGCCTGTTCCGCTTCACCGTTATTCTGTGGTAACCTCGGGCTGCTGGTGACATGTTTGAACACGTACAAAGCCGCAAAGGAAGTGAAAACTTGTCCAGAAAACTGTGGCCCATTATCCAACATCAAGACCTGTGGGATGCCATGGTGGAAAAAAACCAACCTCAAATGAACAATGACGTTGATGGATTCGATGTGAGATAATTATGCAATCTCAACATACCTGGAGAAGTAATCAACGACAAGCAGGTGAGTTTTGCTTGCCATTGCAAACAGGTCCGACATGGTTTTTGCCATGGTCTTTCAGGGTGTTCTGCTGGCATGAGTAGCTCTGTGATTGTGCCGCTCTTGTATGCATGTCCTACAGTTGAGCACCATTTCGTTCACTTGCTGGCTGAGTCCCGGCTGACACAGACTGACAAGCATGTGCTTTTCACGTCCCCACACCTTGTGATAGGATAGGATCGCCCAAGACACATGTTAATGCCAGGTGTAAACAGGGCAAAATCCTATTTTTTGAGTTCAGATTTTGTTTGCAGCTGTATCTGATTAGATATTTGACTGTGCTGTAAACTGGATAGTAATGTTTATATCCAGAGTACCTCAGATTTGTTTTGTTTTTATGTGACACTGGGCATATTTACCCTCTGGCACATGACTGATCAAACTTCACACAAGTTAAATTGAAATATTTGTGTAATGTTTCACAACAGAAGTCGGGAAATGAAGACATTATGTCCATGGTCTTTAATTTTAGTAACAGTGTAATGCAGTAACAAAAATTAAACAGAGTAAAAGGATGCAGATGCAGAAAAGCCCCTGGCTACTATTAGCAAAAATACAGTACATTGTGGTATTGATGCTTTTAAGTAAAGGATCCGCACCACCATGCATCTCATCTCATCATAAGCTTGAGTATGTATGAGTTCCCTTAGTCATAATTTAAAGATGTTCCAGCAGAAACAATGGATTGAATGTCACCAAATACACTGATGATGATATCTGTATCCATGCACATACACAGACCCAGACAGTTAACAGTACCATCAGTGTTTAGGATTCTTGTGTGCCCTGGTCTGGTCTGTTGAGGTCTCTATAATCTATGATCATTGTTTTGTTTCTATGATACACAGCTGCTCTACCTGCAAAGTTCATTTGGATGCAGCAGGCATTTAAACAGAGCACCACCCAGGAGAGGGAATTTCACATTACCTGCTTCTCTCTTAATCACTCACTTGCTCACTCAGCATCTCTTTAGAAACACACCCCCATCTCACACACACACACACTTGAGTGCCCTAAACAGCGCCAGCACTCTGTAAGCAGGTCAGTGGCAGTATCGCTGGATTTCTCTAATTGAGCCCCTGACAAGGGACTTCCTAAGCTTGCTGCCTTTGTTGAATGTCAATAAACAGACAACAATGTAATGCATTCCTACTAAAACTGATGCAGCGTCAGAGTATACAGTGTGGGATCTGATTAAAATACTTCTCCCAAACTAAGGAGTCATGCCTCTAAATGTCCAATCCTGAATTGAAGCATTCCCATATTAGCCCTTTTTAACATGGCTGCCCTGTTTTGTTTGCAAAGGGAAGGACTGTTTCAAACAGCAGGTTTAATGAGTTACAGTATCCGGACAATTTTACATTTATCATTTCCAGATTTGAGTGGATTCTAGGTTTTACTTGAGAAAACATGAATCAGATAACTCAGTAATCAAGCTTTCCGGGAAAGGCCTGTTTTGAATATTTTTCTTGTTGTTGTTGTATTGGACAGTGAAGATTTTATCCTCCTGAGAATCAAAACATTAGATTTTAGTGGTGATAGATCTAGTATTTACAAGTATGTGAAGCTGCATCCCCAAAGTGAACAAAAAACTAGATAAACAACAAATGGTTTACATCACATCTTCTCATCTGTTCTCCACTATCCCCACACCCTTGTCCCTAAGCTTGCTGCTATCTTGCTTTCGCTTTTTGTCTCTCTCTGCATATATATGGATCTCCAGTTTTTTAGCTTTGGTTATTGTGCAGTCATGTGCCGGTGGGAAAGTCCAACATCCTGGACTTCCAAGTCAGCTGCCAAACACAATTACCAGTAAATAGGACAACTTGAAAGGCAAATATAATCCAATAGATGAAAATTTCTTGCAATGGTAGACCTTAACTGAGAGTGCTATAAATGGCTGAGTATAAGTATAAACCTAATTCCTCAACAACATACTATAATACATGAGCAAATACAAAACATTTACAGCAGGTGGTGGTCACAAATTATGATTGTAAGCCTCTTTAGCAAAATATTGGGTGGATTAACAAACTCTGTCACTTCAGATTAATCCCCCCGGACTTAATGCATCCCTGCATGTAAACATACTGTAATTGATTCATCTTAATGCTATAGGAAAACTTACAGTGAAGTTATACACTTCAGACACTGCTATGTGCCTCAGGTAACATTTTCACCAAAGTATATCTGTACTTGCTTTTAAATACTAAAGTTCAATGAAGCATTAAGTTTCAATCACCGGGACCAGCGAGTGACCTCGCCACAGTTACTGCAGAGAGGACACGACTCTGCCCTTGATTTATTAAAAATGAATAAAACCACGGAGGCATGAAAAGACAGGCAGGTCATCTGTAATAATCTATCTACAGTGTCTGAGAGGAAAAACGTCCTTCAAGAGACAATGAAAAATTGATTTTTAGCAGTAAGAGGTAAGCTTGTGCTGAATCGCCTATAGTGCCGTCAAATACAGCAGACCAATGTATATAATATATAATAAATATTCAGATCAAGGAAGAATTAAACTAAATTAAAGAAGATTAAAGTAAATTAAATTTTTGTTAAGGTTAATGAATTAAAAATGTAGTGTGTTATTGTATAGATGGAGTTACCGGTCAAAACACCTACATTTTTTGAGTTTTTATTGAAGTTGACATAATTTAATGTCTTAATGTACTCTGAAATTAAAGCGATGAATAAATAAATAATTGGAAATGTTTTTGTTTAACAAAATGTTAAATCTGGAAACTTTTTGTTTAACAAAATGTAATATAAATTTTTAACTCATTGAAGTACACACCTTTTGCAGACATAACAGCTGAACACCCTCATGGCATTCTTCCTACAATGGAAATCAAATATTGTCGGGAAAGTTCTTCTCAACACTGCTGCAGAAGTTCCCACAGATGTGTTGCACTTGCAGGTTGCTTTGCTTTCACCATTTCGTCCAGTTCATCCCAAACCAGCTCGATGACTGTGCTGGACATTGTTGTCTTATACTTTTCTTCTGAAGTAGCTCCAAGCCTGAAGGTATGTTTTGGATCATTATCTTGCTGTAGGATGAACACCTGACTGCCGAGTGCTGCGTGGCTCTGCAGGATGCTGTGGCATCCCTTTTATTCCAGGCTGCCAGTCACCAACTCCAGATCCAGCGAGAGAGCCCTGGGACCCCTGTAGAAATTGTTGGTATCAACTTTCAAGGCTTAATTTACATCCATTGCTTTGCATTAATTGATCCCTGAAAAAGGCCTTTTTATTTATTTTTTTTAACCTCTGGCAGTTTATTGCTTACCTTTGTACCATTTATGGTTATTTGCTGGACTTGAACTGCTTAAATTTCAATAAAAATTGGAAAATGGGGGTGTTCTAAACCTTTTGACTGGTAGTGTATACAGTTAATGGCCTTTTTGCATTTATAAGCAGTATATAAACAGTTAATAAATGGTCTATAGTATATTGTAGATGTTAGCAGATAAAACGTATTTGTTAATGTATTTGTCATTAATCCATAACAATATAGTAAAACACAAGTGTAATAATATGAAATATGTCATCATAGAAGTTATAATGATTGACTAATACTATACATTAATAAACACTTTAAAAAAGAAAACTCCATTATAGTGTGTTATAAACCATTTATTAATGCTTGATATATGGTTTATGAATGCTCAATAGGGAGAGTTAAAGTGCACATATATACACATAAGTATATGTTTTGTTATTGTTATTATTTTATGCAACTTTACATATTAACATTTTACATACAAAACATGATGAGCTTTAAAAAATATGATGTATTGTTACAGCTTAAAGGATAGGTTCAAAGTCAGTTGTCCATTTAAACACTGAAAGAGGTTTTCCTCGCTGTAATCATTCCTCCTGTTCATACTGGCTGTTAAAAGATCCCTTTCAAATGTGCTTTCAGTGAAAGTGATGGGACAAAATCCAGATTGTGTCCATGCAGTCATTTTGTGCAAAAAATGCATTTAAAAGTTGATCTGAAGCTTATATGAGGCTTCATCAGTCTGAGTTAGTCATATCAAGTGGATATCTGCCACATTTACAGTCTTTTAACATTAAATTCCCTCTTTGTGTTTCCTCAGACAGTGTTTTCCTGTTGAGCTGCGGTGGAAGTATAGTAACAAAAAGAGGGACTTTGGCACTAAAAAGACTGTAATGCTGACTACTTGATTTGACTCATTTGAAGCTTCATATTAACTTCAGATAAACTTTTAAATACATTTCAGAATCAGAACCAGGTTTGTTGCCAAGTAGGTTTGCATATACAAGGAATTTATCTTGGTGTTGTGATGCATAACAGTCAAAAAATACTCAAAAATTAAGTAATCATAAATAATAGGTCCCAGGCCTTGTTGATGAGGCCTGCTGCAGTTGGGATCAAACTGTTCTTGTAGTGTGAAGTTCTGGTCTTGATAGACCTCAGCCTCTTGTCAGAGGGTAGTGTTTCAAAAAATTTACGTCCGGGGTGGACATATGCCTCCTTGCACAGAGGGAGGCCTGTGGATTTTGACTTACATTGTGAACAATCTTCTAATAGCCAGTATGAACAGGAGGAATGATTACAGCAAGAAAAACTTATTTCAGTGTTCATTTTTGGGGCACCTGACTATTATTTTAAGACAGACTTGAAAAATTGTGAACCTGTCCTTTAAAATACTAGAAGGAGTACTTCATACCAAGTACATCTTTCTTTAAATTATATTAATGGCTTGTTAATACTGATGAGCAGCTCAAGCATGTACCATGTTATTACTACATTTTGGGTATTTACAGCAGTTAAATTCCAACGTGACATCTCTCATGCTGTATAGTCTTGAAGTATAAACAAACTGTGAGAGTGCACGGCTCTCTCCATGTAAGGATAAACAGCGGTGGAGTTCAGTGTTTGTAAAGCTGCTGTTTGGAGAGGATCAGTCTGTGACTCTGATAGTTATTCTGTCAAGTCTGGTAGATAAATAGATTATTGTGGCCTGCTATGTTTACTTAAAGCCACTTTCTTTCTTTTCCATAATTAAACCTCCTTCTCCTTCTTCTCCTTTTTCTTTCTTTCTTTCTTCTTTTTTTTGAGACTGGTCCTCTGAGTCCACCTGCTGTTTCAAATCGCAGACAACGACGTAAATGTTAACCAATGAAATTGCCCTGCGCGTACGTGGGTGCGTTGGTGCGTGCAGTTGAGGATAAAAACGGGCCGCCCCTCCACCAAGAGTTGACCCTCTGAGTCCGCTGATATGGGAACAAATTCCGATTGAGATGATTATCTGCAGTTAACTGGATCTGGAAATTGCTTCCTGACAGCCTCGAGTCGCAGCTTGGATTTTTAAATCCCCAGCAGTGTCGCCGTGGTAAGTAGCCTAACTTTATTTTAACTTTCCTCAAGGCAGCTAATGTAAAATACCAAATGTGTTAAACTCCTCTTCACTGAATACACAGTATGTCTGGAAAGTAACCACGTACATTTACTCAAGTAGTGTACTTCCAGTATAATATTGTACTTTCTACTCCACTACATTTGTTTGGCAGCTTTAGTTACTTTTCAGATGAAGATTTGACACAATGTATAATATAACAAGCTTTCAAAATAAAACACATTATTAAAGATGAAACCAGTGGTTTCCAACCTTTTTGGCTTGCGATGTCTTACAAAAAGCAGTGTGTAGTTGGAGTCACATTTCAGATGTCTATGAGTTGTTAACATGTCCACCAAATAGTGATTTTTCCCTCTAAACTTCTCACATGGTTTAATTTCAATAAATGTTCAAATGATCCAATATTTCAGCAAAAATCAACGATTAGAGAAAAAATCCCAAAACTGAAAACACATCTGTGTATCAGAACTTTGTTTTCTTTCCTCTCCCATTAATCATCTCACGAACCGGAACACCCCCTTTGGAGGGGCCCGACCCCTAGGTTGGGAGCCACTGGACTAAACTATCTAACTGTATATAAAGTAGTTCAAACTAGCTCCACCTCCAGCAGCTACAACAGTAACATGCTGCTTACACACTGATGCTTCACTATTAATAATCTAATGATGTTATATATAATAACATATCAGTCAGAAGGACCAAACCACTACTTTTACTGCAATACTAAGTGCATTTTGCTACTGATACTTATGTACTTTTACTTAAGTAGGATTTCTCATGCAGGACTTTAACTTGTAACTAAGTACTTCTTCCACCACTGCTGACAAATGTGTTTTTTGAAGATAATAAATGTACTGTAGTAAGGAGAGGAAAATTATCCAGAGCACCAATAAGATTAACAGTCAGGATAGTGTTACAAGTAAAACCTGCATTCTAAATTTTACTATGGTAAAAGTACCTCAGCTAAGTAAAAGTAATTAGTACTCCTCATCCAGAAGTGTTGTATTTTTAAATATTTTAGTATTGAACAATTACTGTTTCATCTGTCTTATTTTAGCTTATTTTTATTTTACATGTAACTCTTTTAAAGGACGGGTTCACAGTTTTTCAAGTGTATCTTAAAACAGTAGTCAGGTGCCCAAATGAATATTGAAACATGTTTTTCTTGCCATAATCATTCTTGCTGTTCATAATGACCATTAGAAGATCCCTTCATAATGCATTTACAGTGTAAGTAATGGGGGCCGAAATCCATAGTCCTCTTTTTGATGCTAAAAAGACTGTAAATGTGGCAGATATACACTTGGTATGACTAACCCAGACTGCTGAAGCCTCATATAAGCTTCAGATAAACTTTTAAATGCATTTTTGCACAAAATCACTGTGGATTTTGTCCCCCATCACTTACATTGAAAACACATTTTAAAGTGATCTTTTAACAGCCAGTATAAACAGGAGGCATGATTAAAGTGAGGTAGGGCTGGACGATATGACCAAAATCTCATATCCCGATAACAATGAATAAATAAATAGTTGGGTGGAGAGAGGTAAATAGTAGAGGTGACAGAGAGTTGATGACAACTACACACTCGTTATGTTACTGTAAGTGCAATAAAAGCTTTGTGAGAAAAAAGTCAAGAAGAATAATTTATCATTGTAATCAGCGCAAAAGATGGATAGAGTCCAAATGATGATAAACATTGCTGTAAAGAGTGTGATTTGTGTCACAATGAAATAAATGATGGAGCACAGTATGAAACAATAGACATGTTTTCTCTCGTCATATGATATATATTGTCATATCGCACAGCCCTACAGCAAGGAAAACTTCTTTCAGTGTACACTAATTACAACATGCTTTTGAATGATATAACATTCAGAAGTATGTTGGAATTAGTGTATAATCACCTGAAAATAAGAATTGTTGTGTTTTCATACCTTAGAATGAGCCCTTAATATCTACATAGGGAGTGGGTCCTCTTCCATGGAGGCCACCCATGTTGCATTGCCATGTTTCCACAGTAGCCCAGAATGGACAAATCAAACACTGGCTCTAGAGAGGGCCTTTAGTGTTTTTCGCTAGTTTAATGGTGGCAGTAGGTTCTCCTACACGCTTGGAAAGGGAGTGGTAGAAGAGGTGTATTCATTTGGTTGCAATCTGCAGCCTCACCTCTAGATGTCACTAAATCCTACACACTGGTCCTTTAAATTTGTCTTTTTATGAAGTCTTGTGTTTCTTTTATGTTTTGTCTTATGTTTTTCATGTAAAGCACTTCAATTACTGATGCATGTAAAAGAAACATTTTAATGTTGCAGCTGGTTGAGGTAAGACAAATATTGACTACATTGTATACTGTTAGGTAGTTTAATCTATAGCAATGCATATTTTATAAGATTTTATAAGATGAGTTTCAGATGTAAAATATTTATCTGCTCCTAAATTAATGTTATGGAGTAAAAAAGTACAATATTTACTTCTTAAATTTAAAAGAATAAAAGTAGGCGATAAAGTAAAATGTAAACACTCAAGTCTAAGTACTTCAAAATAGTACTTAAGTACAAGTAAATGTATTTACATTCCACCGCCTTTCTATCAGCATAACAGAACACCTCTTATCAATCTATTGTCTTCTTTATGTTTTGGGGTTCTTGACATGAGATAGTCTGGGAACCTTGAACAGGTAGGATGCAACAACTAAAATTTCCATTTCAGCTATCATTCAAATGTTGTCTTCTTTTTCCACACAGTGTGGTTATTCTCTGACATTGTTTAAAACAAAGATAAACATTCCTAGACGCTGTTGAGATGCCTTCTGTGAAGACTCACTTGTTTGACAGCTATTTCCTGCATTTAAAGGGGGTTTTGGCATTAAAAGTGAGCTTTCTACAACTGTCCTACAGTGCACTCCTCTCTGTCTTGTTTTTTCCAGGGGCTGCAGGAAAATGGCAGTCATTTCAGGGTTCATCTTTCTGTGTATGCTCCATGCTGCAATCCCTCAGACTCCTGGCCCATGGCCAATACCTGAGCGAGGTGACCGTCTATGCCCAACTTTAGCCCCACTGAAACCTGGAGTGTGTAAGAGTGAGTTTCATTAATTTCTTTCTAGCTCAGTAAAATACAGTGCTGCTTGAAAGTTTGTGAACCCTTTAGAATTTTCTCTATTTCTGCACAAATATGACTTAAAATATCCTAGTCCAAGTCCTAAAACTTGATAAAAGGAACCCAATTAAACAAATGAGACAAAAACATGAAAGTTATTAATTTATTTATTGAGGAAAATTATCCAATCTTACATATTTGTGTGAGGCAAAAGTATGTGAACCCTTGCTTTCAGTAATTGGTGTGACCCCCTTTTGCAGCAATAACTTCAACCAAACATTTCCAGTAACTGTTTATCGGCCCTGTACATAAGCTTGGAGCATTCCTCCTTACAGAACGGTCTCATCTCAGGGATGTTGGTGGGCTTCTTTGCATGAACTGCCCACTTCAGGTCCTTCCACAGCATTTCTGTAGGTTTAAGGTCAGGACTGTGACTCGGCCATTCCAAAACATTCATTTTCTTCTGTTCTAACCATTCTTTGTTAGAGCGACTTGTGTGTTTAGGGTTATTGTCTTACTGCATGACCCACTTTCTGTTGAGCTTCAGTACACAGATGGATACCTTGACATTTTTGTGTAGAATTAGCTGGTACAACTCAGAACTCATAGCTCCATCAATGATTGCAAGCTGTCCTGGTCCAGAGGCAGCAAAGCAGCCCAAACCATGATACTACCACCATCTTGTTTCACAGATGGGTTAAGGTTCTTATGCTCAAATGCAGTGTTTGCTTATCGTGAAATAGAACGCTTCTCATTCAAGCCAAAAAGTTTGATTTTGGTCTCATCCATCCACAGAACATTGTTCCAATTGCCTTCTGGCTTATCCACATGGTCTTGAGCAAACCAAACCATACATGCAGCAATCTTGTTTTTGGAGAGAAGTGGCTTTTTTCCTTGCAACTCTGCCATGCACAATATTGATGTTCAATGTTCTCCTGATGGTGGACTCATGAACATTGTCTGTAGCCACTGCAAGAGAGGCCTTTAGTTTCCTAGACGTTACCCTGGGGTCCCTTGTGGCCTTCTGGACTATTACACACCTTGCACTTGGTGTGATCTTTGTTGTTTGACCACTCCTGGGGAGGGTAACAATGGTGTTGTATGTCTTCCAGTTGTACATTATCTCCCTGA
Organism: Thunnus albacares; assembly: GCF_914725855.1. Taxonomy (NCBI): domain Eukaryota; kingdom Metazoa; phylum Chordata; class Actinopteri; order Scombriformes; family Scombridae; genus Thunnus; species Thunnus albacares. The sequence continues at coordinate 17,789,634 of NC_058116.1, forward strand.
GAGTCGACTGGTGGAGTCCAAACTCTTTAGAAATGATTTTGTAACCAGCAGCACTTTATGTTATTGTTGGAGTTGCCTAAGAAGAATTAAGGCCTTTTCATTTATTACATTTGTAATTTCTGTAGAATTTCTGATTTCAGTATTTACTTTTGTCATTGTCCTCTCCTCCAGAAAGGATAAAAGACTGCTGCATCAACTTATATTTCGTCATTGACACCTCAGAGAGCATCGCCTTGCAGGAGGCCCCAATTCCAATACTGGTGGACAAGGTCAAGGAGTTCACCATGAAGTTTGCTGGGAAGCTGCGTAATGAGGTGTACCGGGACCAGGTCCAGTTTAACTGGTCCATAGGAGGCCTGCAGTACTCTCAGAGGCAAGATATCTTCAGCAATCTTACAGGCACGGTTAACTTCACCAGGGATGCCAGTAAAATCGAGTACCTCGGCAGAGGCACCTACACCGACTGCGCCATCAAAAAAATGACATATGAAATGACCAAGAAAAACGTTACGGAGAACACTGTCCTCTTCTCTGTGGTCGTCACTGATGGCCATGTGACAGGAAGCCCATGTGGGGGGATCAAGGAGATGGCAGAGAAGGCCCGGGACCAGGGGATCCATCTGTTCTCAGTGGCAGCATCCAAGATCATCGACAAATTAGGGATGAGGGAGATAGCCAGCTCTCCTATTGATGTGTACCGTGATGACTATATGGCTGTAGATGGAGGACCAAGAACAAGGGATGAAACGATTGATCGTATCATAAAAGCCATGGTGATCTGAAACATTTTCTTGCTTTGAATGCTTATATTTTTATATTTTTGTTTGGTGTTTGTGTAGATTTACTTTTCACTTACCTCAGTCTTTTCTTTACAGAAATATCAAGCCTATTTAAAAGTAAGAAAACCTTTTTAAACCTTGCAATTATAATGTGTACAGATATGTCATTGCACCAAATCTCTCGTTTCCTTTGTTTTCATGTATTACCATATTTAAAATTGTTTTGTTTTCTTAACTGGTCTTGTAGTGTTATAAAGAAGAATGCCTTAACATTCCTGGGTTGCCTGGACCAAAAGGGTTTGACGGTCAAAAAGTAAGTATTAAGAAACAAAATCAAAACAAAAATAAATAAATGATGTATGTTTCTGCTTGTACCAAAGTTGTTTTGTTTTTTTTAAAAATCAATATTTCTGTTTATTTATAGGGTAGGAAAGGAGACAGTGGTATTCCTGGCCCAAAAGGGGAAAAGGGGAGACAGGTAGGTAGATTATGTCTACAGGAATTTAACAACCAAATATCATTATTACACTTGAATCCCCTCAAAATACTGTATCATCACTTTAAATGTCAAATATCATTGTTTATTTTACAGGGTGATCCTGGCATTGAAGGTCGAATTGGGCCACTCGGCAAAAAGGTTTGCTGAGAACTACTGACTTATGATTGTGTGTGCTACATGGTTATCCATGTTTTCCTTTTTCATTTCAATAACATGTCCTTTTGTGCTCTGATATAGGGAGAGACTGGTTTGAAAGGTGACAAGGTGAGGTTGAAATCTTTATGTTCCTACTTTTCTGTTGATCTGTCAGATTGAATGAAGTGCTGTTTGGATTCATAAATCTGTTTTACTTCAACAGGGTGACATTGGACTAAGTGGAGCAAGGGTAATATCATGCTTACATACATATTTTCTCTTTATATCATACTACATCTTACACTGTGCATATAGTCAAGATTTACATACTGTAGTTAATTTTCTGTCTTCACTGACCTCCAAACACTCAGGGTGTGAGAGGAGTATCTGGCAGGAATGGAACTGATGGACAAAAGGTGAGTCTTCCTACGAAAAAGTAAAAGATATATCATGACTCTTGTATGTTAAGTATGCTGATATGATATCCTCTGTGAAATCTTCAGGGTAAGATTGGCCGAATCGGGGCTCCTGGTTGCAAAGGTGATCCAGGTGACAAGGTAAGTCCTTATACTATTTGGTTATTATTATTCTAGATATCATCTTTAATAATATCTTTTAGGTGAAATAATGAATCTGGCTGGTGAATTTTACAATTCATCATCCCTGTTGTTGTAAAAAGTTACTGAACTACCAAAATTTTATTTTCATCTCTAAAAGGGACCAAATGGCTACCCTGGAAACATTGGTGAACCTGGGACACCGGGCAAGAAAGGTGAAAAGGTCTGTATTAAATCAAGGCAAGGATCTTCTCATTATTCTCATTTTGCTGTAAAGAGACAGAATGAATAGAAACTGAAACATTCATTTGACTTTGATTAACCACTCTAGGGCTCTAGAGACAGAGTCAGTCTGTCAATCAAGTACTTTGGTCCAGAGTGAAATATCTGCAGCTATTTGAAGGATTCACACAAAATTCAATTTATATAGTTATAGAGAAGACTGATCCTCACTTTGCCCCAGAATTTTCACTTGTCCACGTCATAATAGCACTAAAACTACAAAAGACAAAATTTGAGTGCAGTTGCTTTAGCTGAAAGATGGTGCTTCAGAGCATATCACACAGCCTTGAGCACCCTGATCAACCAGCTCCACATGTAGCTTGGCTGTTAGAGCAGCTGAGCAACATTATCTGCCAGGAAAACAGTTTTTCTGAGGATGTATAGCTAGTGAAACACCTGTGTGAGCTGGTGTGTGCAGAAAGTTGTGCAGAATAAACCAACTTCAATTATCAGAGCAACACTTTTGTCAGGAGCATCTTTGTCAACCAACACAAAAGTTTTCCATAATAAAATTTTAATAGGTGTTGTGCTCGTTGATGGCTCTTTTCCCATTGGAAGAGCAAAGGACTGAATGGGGACGAATGGGAATGTTGTCTCCATGTGTTAGAGCCAGAAAAATAGCAGCAAGTGTTGATGAGATTGATGCAGCAGTGCGAGATAGATATAAGATAAGGCATACAAAACTAACAACGCGTAAATCTGCATATTCGTGCAATCGAGGTGGAAACATTAAGTGCTTGTTGGAACCGCTACTGCAGTGTGCGTGTCGGTTAAAAATGAGGTTGATGGGAGGGAAATGTCATTCAATAGTTCAAGCTTGGCCTTTTCTTACCTAAGCACCTCCCACTGACACACCTGTTCCTACTTCCTAACATATCATCCAGTAATCCACTAGATCTCATGGATCCTAAAGTCCCACATACTACAAGAAGAAGAAGCTGAACAGTTTAGTTTCTACATGAAAGTCTGTGGGACTAGTTGGTGTCAAAGTGTTGCTGAGAAGGAAAGGTGAAAGGATAAAGAAGTAACTTGGAGACCATGATTGTGCTTCACTGAAACAAGCACACTAAATTCCTGTTAGCCTCAGCTGTACTTTGACATTAGGGCCAACATTGCTAGCAAGCAAGTTACCATGCTAACGTTAGCATCAGCTCAAATGCTGCATTAGAAGTATCCAACCCAATAGTGTATTGCTCAGTTAGCCAAATTGACTGTTTATTAGCAATATCAGATGTTGTTTAGATGTAACTAACAGTGTTTGTGGCTTTGCAGCCATGTTTACATCTCTGTTGACTGGTTCTTTGCCAAGTCGGAGACACAAGTCAGCTGTCAGAAATACCAAATATATCTGACTCAGATTTTCTGGTAATGGATCTGCACAGCAAAAGCTTTCTTTGCCAGAAGTGGTCACATGACCTGCAGTTTTTATCAATGTTCTCTACACTAAAATTATGATTTTTAAATCTTTTTGATGTTGGCCTTTTCCCAGGACCTCTGCACCTTCAGGTCAGACTTTTTTGCCTAAGAATAGCAAAGCTGTTTTTTTTTTTTTAAATCCGTTGAAGATTATTTTCTGGTATGCACTGAGCCACATGTGGCCACTAGCAAGGTCTTTAGTCATGTTAAATCTACATTAACTGATGTCATCTGTGGTTTTGTGGCGGGGGTTGTGGGGGTTTTTCACCAGTGGTGAGTCTGTGTCTGTTGGGAAAAGGGAGGTTCTGTTTGCTTATGGCTTCAGAGACCTAGGGGCCGATTTACAGATTGTGTATACATGGTGAAATACTTTCGGAGTTTTTGCTTATTAAGTCTCAAACTACCAACACTGAAGTACACTTTCTATATATTGTATTTTCACTTTATTTGATCTTATTTTTATGATTATTATCAAGTGGATTTCATTTTCCATCTTATGTTACATAGGTGCTGAGGTCAATGGTTGGTAGGTTTGAGAAAAAACTGTGGTGTGTGTTTTTAACTCCCACAGCACCACCTGTTTGGAAAAGGGAGGTCCTGTTTGCTTATGGCTTCAAAGACCTAGGTGCCGATTCACAGGTTGTGTACACATGGCGAAATACTTTGAGCTTTCACTTATGAAGTCTCAAATTATCACCACTGAAGTACCCATTCTATGCATTGTATTTACACTTTATTTGATCTTATTTTAATTAATATTATCAAGTAGGTTTTATTTTCCATCTTTATTTTCCATCTTTACATGCTCATATGTTCTTTTTATGTCCTTTTCATGCAAAGCACTTTGTACATGTAATTTCTTTTGTTGTAAAGCACTTTGAGCTGCATTTCTTGTATGAGAGGTGCTATACAAATAAAGTTATTATTTTTTTGTTTGTTGTTGTTTAGGGTGACAGTGGCCTCCCTGGGAAATCTGGTCTCCCAGGCCCTGCTGGTGAAAGAGGACCAAAGGTAACCTTTAAATTAAATTGCAACAGAAAACGTCTTTTGAAAATTTAAAATTTCTCTTACCTAAAAAATTGAATCCCTGACATGAATATCTGTTCCTTAGGGTGAAAGAGGAAATCCTGGAAATCCAGGATCGCCAGGAAAAAGGGGAACTCCGGTACAAATGATGTCTTATTTCCTTTATAATTACTTCTCTCATACTGTCAGTTAATGATAGAAGGTGACTCTGAAATAATCTTTCAGGGTATTAAAGGCTTGCCTGGACCAAATGGTGAAGAGGTATTTCAAACACTTTTATTTTATCAACTAAATGACTTTCTTTTTGAGAATTTGCTGTAGTTTGTCATGAAATATTAATAAATGTTAACAGGGAAGGAGAGGAGACCCTGGATCAAAGGGAGGACAAGGACCTGATGGGAAAAAAGGAGAGAGGGTAAGTTCAGCACTCAGATAAATGAGCTTAGATCACTTTCATGTTTTCAATGTAATCTGAATGTCATTGTAATAGTTGTGGTTTTGTTTTTGGAGCAAGTATGTGGTGCTGAGAACATCTGCTCTTAAAATACAATTCTACAGAATTTCATCTCAAATATGACTTAACTTAGTGTGTTTAAAAAAAACAAAAGGAGAAGAACATGAGGGAAAGAGCATTTGTGATCTGAGAGCCAAATAACCACTTACTTTGTCACACTGACAAATCACAGTGGATTCCACTGAACAAACATGAGATTTCAACAGAACGAAAGAGCTGAGTCCCATGAGTTTTAAATCACTTTCACTAGGCTTTACTCCCACAGAGAAAGATCAAGAGCTCAACTGAAAGGCCATCATACATGTTGCAAATACAATAGCACAGGACACCACACACTCACTCAATCACCACTTTGCTGTACTGCCCTCTGGATGCAGGTAAAGGTCCCTGAGGTGCAGAAGGGCTCACTTTGGCAAAAGCCTGGTACCTGCAGCTGTAGCAGCCCTAAATAGGGTGACTCGCTGAGGGAACTACAAGTCTTGTTTTCATGTTGTTTTGCCTGACGTTGGTGTGCTCTGTTGTGTTGTGCTTGATGTATTTCTATCTGTCACTGTTGTGTGATGATGTGTGTATCTGTGATAAAGAATTTCCCCCCCGGATACAATAAAGTCTAACTAATATGCCTCTCACATATTTCCCTGGAACAGAATTATCACCTCTCAGTTACTGTTGTGTTTTGTATACATTAAGTTATGATTAATGGTTTGGTGCAAATCCTGACACATTCATTTATTTTAAGGGAGAACGAGGGCTACAGGGAGGCAGAGGCCGACCTGGGGAAGACGGACTCAAAGGCGCCAAGGTGAGGAGAACGAGCTGTGGGTGGATTTTGGCAGGATGACTCAGCTGCTTCTTAAGAACTCAGCAAGTCTTCCTTAGACCTCCAATATTGTATTCATGTACTGGGTGTCCTGCCAAAAGAGCATAAGCTGAGTGTCTCATTATAAGAACACATTTTCCTGGGAAATCACATTGCAAAAGAAAGACAACACAACTTCTCCTGCGCTATGCTTTTTGCCAAAGTCACATCAGCCTGAGTAACACTGTGTATGTGGGCTGGAGTGAAAGTAATGTCCAGTAAGAATATTTTCTCTGTGATACTTCCTCTCTCTTACAGGGTGACAATGGACTACCAGGACCGAGGGGTCGGCCAGGAGAACCAGGAGGCCTTGGAGAAATTGTATATTGTTTATAACAATCATTATAACATTCACATTAAGTTTATTTATAGTGCAACATTTACTTAAAATTACACACCACAAGATTGCAACACATCATAATAGAGCTCTTGTTTTGAGGGGATTCTTAATGAAATATCACTGGTTAACGTACAGTTAATGATACTATTTTCATTGAATATCCTCTTTTGTGGTCGCAGGGCTCCATGGGAAATCCGGGAGATCCTGGACCAAGGGGAGACTCAGGGCCTAAAGGAATAAAGGTGAGCCAAGAGTTCAACTTTTCTGATCATCACTTTCAGCAAAGAGATGGTATTCATGTAAAATACTGCAACATCATTAACATCTTTTTTTTTTCTTCTAAAGGGTGACAAAGGAAGGCAAGGATTCAGCTATACTGGAACGAGAGGGCCCACTGTACGGTTTCCTGCTTACCTCACGAAATTCTTGCTTGTCTTTAATGTTGCTACTTTAGTCTGAGGTAACTCTGCTTTTCCCAGGGAGATAAAGGTGTTGAAGGCAAAAGAGGGCCCAGGGGGGGCAGAGGTGAATGTGGCGCCAAAGGAGACCCTGGAGAACCAGGAAATATAGGAGAGTCTGTAAGTTTTAATTAATTAAGGTTTTGGATTTCAATTAGAGCTGCCTCTGTTTTAACCAGGGACATGTAGATTAAAAAAAAAACAAGAACAGATGTTCGTGTAGTTGAAATGCGACAGGAAAGGCTCCTACACATGCAAAACTTAAAATGTGCGCATTATATGCTGCTCAGTCCCAAAGATTTTGAGAGTTAAGTTCACCCAAACTATGACAAAACATATTCTTTTGCTTACCTCTTGTAGTTTCTAGTCATGCAGATAGCCTTCATTTTATTCCGAGAGAGCTGAGATTTCTGCCACCATCATAATACAATAAGAGTGAATGGAATTTGGTGCTCAACAGCAACATTATGCACAGACCTTGCTATGAATACTTTCCTTTGAGCCTATTTCCTGAGTAGAATCTAGTTCCTAAGAAAATTGGCAGAAAAATTATTTTGTGCACTTCCAAAGAAATGCAATATTATTCAGAAAAATGAGGCAATTCCACTGAAAAATGTTTTCTGCTCAGGGGGATCCAGGTCAGCCGGGCGAGCCAGGAGAGAGAGGGCCAAGAGGAGACCCTGGACGTGATGTAAGCAACAGCTCAACCATTCAAATAATGACTTGACCATACTAGCAAATTTTAGATCCAGTTGCATCACTCTGTGCCTGTGCTGTGTGTGTGCAGGGAGGCCCTGGACCAGAGGGCGATCCTGGGCTCAATGTGAGTAACATTTTACAAGCCTTACAGTTAACAAACATGATACTGTCCTTATTTCATCAGTTGTATTACCACTAACCTGCGTAAACGTCACCGCAGGACTGTGATGTCATGACTTACATCAGGGAGACGTGCGGTTGTTGTGGTAAGATACTGTACATACAATGATGAAGTTAACACACTTTTATTGTTGGTATTTTTCAACATGATGATCCTGTTCTTGTCTTTTGTCTCAGACTGTGAGAAGTACTGTGGAGCTCTGGACATTATATTTGTAATTGATAGCTCAGAAAGCATTGGGCAGACAAACTTCACCCTGGAAAAGAACTTTGTTATCAGCACCATCAAGAGACTGGGAACTATGGCCAGTGACCCTGCATCACTCACCGGTACAGTCCAGCAAAAACAAAATGCAGACCTCCCTGTAAATCCTTTTGCAGACATAGTTTCAAGTGACAATAAGAAGAGGCTGACATAAAAGCTTAACCATTTCCAAAGAATGAATCACTTTATCCACCATTGGACATACTGTTAGATCCAAAAATATTTGGACAGGACCTTGTTTACCTTGTGCTCTTCATTAACACTGTACAGTAATGACAAAGTATGAATGTGTATTTTCAATCAGACGTATTGACAGTTAATATTACTACTCTAAACACTGTCAATTCTGATTCAAACTGATGTTTAACACAAAACCAAAACATCAGAAACGTTTTTTGAAATGCATCTCTATCTGAAATATTTAAAGGCAATATTTTCTTAGCATCAGCAAATTCCATGAAAAGACTAAAACCGCCAATAAATTGCTCCTACTAACAAGTGGTGTCTGTGTAGCCAAAGACTGATAGCCTGAACTATTGAACACATAAATCTGTCCCACTGTGCACTTGGTGACATGCTCCTTCATTACAAAGAAACATGTAGTTTATTTTGAGTCAATCTCACACAGTATAACCACCATCCTGCTGTTATAAATACTCACTAAATCTCCAAATGTATTAATCCATGGCTAAAAAAAAGTCTAAAGTAACATTTGCTGATTTGAAAAATGTTTGCTTCCAGGCACAAGAGTTGGAGTTGTGCAATTCAGTCACCTAGGGACCTTTGAGGCCATTCGTCTTGATGACCCGAAAATAAACTCCATCTCTGACTTCAAAACGGCAGTGAAGAATCTAAAGTGGATTGCTGGGGGCACCTTCACACCCTCAGCTCTCAAGTTCACTTATGAAACCCTCATCAAGAACAGCAAGAGAACCCATGCCAAAGTGTCCGTAGTGGTGGTTACAGATGGCCGCTATGATCCGAAAGATGAAGAGGATGGGTTCCATTACCTTTGCAATGATGACAGAGTGGTGGTGGATGCCATTGGGGTTGGTGATATGTTTAATCGTACGTACAATAACGAGACCCTGTCGTCGATAGTGTGCAGAAAAGGAGGCCGTTCCGAGACGATGAGGAGGTACGCTGACTTGGTGGCAGAAGACTTTCTAGTCAAAATTGAGACTAAGCTCTGTCCTGGTAAGCCTCTAACAGTCAACCCAGCAAGATGATCATACTGGTCCTTCGGTCCACTTTTCTAACCTGCGTCCAATTGATTTTCCTTCCAGACCCGGTGATTGTGTGCCCTGATCTCCCCTGTAAAAGCGGTGGGTTTTATTCATGACTAGATCATTTCTTCAATATTGTAATGGGGTGCAGCTCAGTGAGTGATTTGTTGCTTCTTATTACAGAACCTGATGTATCCCCGTGTGTGCAGCGGCCAGTGGATTTGGTATTTCTACTAGATGGCTCAGAGCGCCTTGGGACAGATAACTTCCGTCATGTCCGTGAATTTTTGCAGAAGGTGGCAGACAGACTGGTGCTGGCCCGCAGCAAGGACGATGAAAGACGAGCCCGCTTGGCTCTGATAGAGTACGGCAAGAACGAGCAACGTCTGGCCTTCTCTCTTACACACAACCTTCACACTATCTCTACCGGTATAGCTGACCTGACTTATCTAGATTCATCCTCCACCGTGGAGCCCGCCATCTCCTACGCCATCGATAACATTCTGCGTAGGCAAACGAGACGCAATGCAGAGATTTCATTTGTTTTCATCACCGACGGCATCACCGTCATGGGCAACCTGACAGAGTCGGTTGATGCCATGCGCAAGGAACAGGTCGTCTCCACAGTGATAGCTACAGGAAGCGATGTTAATGAAGAAGTTTTAAAGAAGCTGGCCATAGGTGACCAGGACGCCATCTTCAAAGTACAAGACTTGTCTAATCTGTCTCGGTCCCGTTTTTTTGACCGTTTCATCCAGTGGATATGTTAAAGAGAGACCACACTCATGTGGACATGAAGATCACACTGATGCTACTACTGGTAATCTAACCTTTAAAAACTATGATTCTGCTACGTACTATACAATTTGCAAATTACATCACTGCCAACTGTATTAATCTTCATTATTTGTCACACAAATACACATACAAGTCAAGCATTCTTCATCAACCATTAAGCTTTAATGATTAAAGATAATAAACCTGCTGTTTGTTGGACACTGTGGTGCTGTCTTCTGTAAAGTCTCAAGGATATCTGGTGCACATAAATCTTTAGATTTAAAGCACTCACTGTATCCAACATTACTACGAATCTACTATGGAGATAACAGGAGATTCATAAAAATTACAATTTGACATTTAAGACGTTCCAGACTGAACACATCGAAAGCCTTCAACATGTAGTACTTGAACCAGTTTTTCTAAAGAAAATAAGTCATTTATATGGTATTGGTCCCATTCTGTGTAGTATACATGCAGTTACTCAATATCAACGGTTGTCTCAGTTACAATGATGTGACAAAGTAGGGAGACAGATCAAAGGACGGCTGAACTGGTTTGCTCTGGTTGGACTGAAAAATTGCATTCTTCTCATTTCCCTGTATGTCAGCTACAGACATCCCCATTGCCTCCCTTCTTACATCATGTCCAGCTGCACATGAAAAGAAAAAAAAGAAAAATGTCAGACTGGAGAGTTTATATCAGAGATTTTGGCCAGACACTAACACAGAGGTACATCCTGCAAATATACAGGAAATGGCTTTAATGCAAGTTTGGGGCACAACAGTCAAATATTTAAAACCTGAAAAGGGCTCCCACAGAAACAAAAAAAATCACTCCAAAACTTACCAAGTCATCAACATCTCCATTATCTTCACTTGTTGGTGCAGCTGCCTCCTCTTTCTTCTCCTCAGCCAACAGAAACTGAGGGCAAAGTAGGCTCCAGTAAGTAATCACAACAGTCTCAAGATAATTTTTAATGTATTATTCCTTTAAAGGACATTTTCACAATTTTTTGACTGTTATTTTAAGACTTGAAAAAATGTGAACTTATCCTTTAATTCACCTGATTAGCTTCGTTTTTGGATACGGTGCTTCCTTCAACCTCGTCCTTGCTAATCAGAGATATGGCATCTGTCAAACAAACAGCAAAGAATAAGTTGAGAAACTATTTCAGCAGAGACTTGTGCTGTGATTCAGGCCACAGCTGTTTAAGCATCAACTCCCATTTGTGTCTTATTTACTTTTACTATTTTGCACTCAAAAACATTGTGTGGAAGTTTCATCTCATCTAAAGGGAGGAAATGAGGTGGGAGAAATCCTGCTGCCCCCCAGTAAAGAGGCTTATCATACCTTGAACAAGCAGGTCCCAGAAGACTTCTAGCCCTCTGTTTGGGATGCTTCTTTTCAGGGACTGGAGGTAGCTGTTGTACAGATCAGCATTCCCCAGCTGAATTACGAAAGACACGAAACACTCAAAATCCACTTATGCATCTACTAAAAGCTTGCATCGACATACACGCACATAAGCACATAGTGGCCTTCGTTAAAGTTGCGAGAGAATGAAACACACTCATTGTAATCTTCTCAAGTTGACTCATAATCTCCATAGCACAGCAAAAACTGTGCACTCGGATATCTCAAGGTTATTTCACAGACTCACATTTCCCAAATGTTAATTTACCTTCACAGACTGCTCTCTGAAAGCCTGGATACAGGTGATGCTTTTCATGTAGTAAGGTGTGTCCTTGTTGCTAAGCAACTGCTCTATCCTGTGAGTTAGTTGCTGGCAGACTGGAGAGAACATCAGGGTCACCACAACCAAATAAAAGAGATAAACACACTTACTGGGGCTGGACATGAGTCACGATGGTTTATAAATTAATCAGAAATGTTTATCAGGCCAGTTTGACAGAAAAGAAAATACAGAAAAACTGGACCTCACCCTCCCCGAATGGAAGACTCTTGTGCTTGATCAGAGTGCGGAAATCTCGGGCTGGATTCACACTTCCCACCTGGAGAAGTGTTTAACATGAGTAAGGAATGGAAATGTTCAAGTATGCCATTTCCATATTTACATACGTATTTACATTGTTTTTCAAAAGATGACTTTTGGTTTCTTGTACTCATAAACTCTGTTGGGAAGAAGGGTCAAATGGATAATACAGTTGAAGTCGGAAGTTTACATACACCTTAGCTAAATACATTAAAACTCACTTTTGCACAATTCCTGACATTTAATTGTAGTAAACATTCCCTGTCTTAGGTCAGTTAGGATCACTACTTTATTTTAAGATTGTGAAATGTCAGAATAATGGTACACAGAATTATTAATTTTAGCTTATATTTCACATTCCCAGTGGGTAGGAAGTTTACATACACTTAGTTCGTATTTGGTAGCATTGCCTTTAAATTGTCCAGCTTTGGTCAAATGTTTCGGGTAGCCTTCTACAAGCTTCTCACAATCATTTGCTGGAATTTTGGCTGATTCCTCCCAACAGAACTGGTGTAACCGAGTCAGGTTTGTAGGCCTCCTTGCTTGCACACGCTTTTTCAGTTCTGTCCACAAATTTGCTGTTGGATAGAGGTCGGGGCTTTGTGTTGGCCACTCCAATACCTCAACTTTGTCATCCTTAAGCTATTTTGCAACAACTTTGGAAGTATGCTTGGGGTCATTGTCCATTTGGAAGACCCATTTGCAACCACGCTTGAACTTCCTGGCTGATTTCTTGAGATGTTGCTTCATTATAGCCACATAATTGTCCTTCGTCATGATGCCATCCATTTTGTGAACATGACAAGATGCTGCCACCTTCGTGCTTCATGGTTGGGATGGTGTTCTTTGGATTGCAAGCCTCCCTCTTTTTCCTCCAAATATAACGATGGTCATTATGGCCAAACTTCAATTTTTGTTTCATCAGACCACAGGACGTTTCTCAAAAAAGTAAGATCGTTGTCCCCATGTGCAGTTGCAAACTGTAGTTTGGCTTTTTTTTATGGCGGTTTTGGAGCAGTGGCTTCTTTCTTGCTGAGGAGCCTTTCAGGTTATGTTGATATAGGACTTGTTTTGCTGTGGACATAGATCATTTGTAACCATTTCCTACAGCACCTTCACAAGGTCCTTTGCTGTTGTTCTGAGGTTGATTTGCACTTTTCGCACCGAAGTACGTTCATCTTTAGGAAACAGAACGCTTCTCTTTCCTGAGTGGTATCACAGCTGCATGGAAATTGCTCCCAATGATGAACCAGATTTGTAGAGGTCCACATATTTTTTCTGAGGTCTTGGCTGATTTCTTTTGATTTTCCCATGATATCAAGCAAAGAGGTACTGAGTTGAAGATAGGCCTTAAAATACATCCACAGGTGCACCTCCAATTGATTAACATGACGTCAATTAGCCTATCAGAAGCTTCTAAAGCCATGATATCATTTCGAGTGAAATAATCTGTCTGTAAACAATTGTTGGAAACATTACTTGTGTCATTGACAAATTAGCTGTCCTAACCGACTTGCCAAAACTATTTGTTTGTTAACATGAAATCTGTGGAGTTCAACTTAAGTGCATGTGAACTTCCAACTTCAACTTTATATACAGCAATAGTGGTGAAGTACTTTATTTGGAATAGCAGATTTTTATAGTAAGGATATCTGTCTAGGATTATTATGTCATCCAGCCTCCCCCAGCTTCTCACCGATGTTACAGAGCCTTCAGCAATGTTAGCCAGGTTGTACTCCTCCTCTTCCTCATCTCCTTTTGCCTTCTTGGCATCCGGCTCCTCCGAGCTGTAAATGAAAAAGGGGTCAGGTAGAATACAGACAAAGAATTTAAGCTTTTTTTATTTTTGTAAAACCTCAGTCACACACACTACTGGGAGATAAAAGTATGATATCTACACATGAAAGTTCAAACTGTGTACACACCTCTACATAAATATTTAGACAACACTTCAATACATGATTCACAGCCTTGTCCACACTAAATCCAAACTTACTCTTTGCCAAAAATCTGAGCACTAGTCTTCGGCTTCTTTTTCTTCTCCACTTGTGTGAGAGGAAACTTCTTCTTCGTCTCCTCTAGTGGAGCTTGGCAACGTTCACTAATTACCTCAGGGCGCTCGAGGGCAGCCTTCAGCCACTCTTCCATGGGGGGAAGAGGGGTGCCGGGGTTTACTGCCCGATGGTGCAGGCACTGAAGGAGAGGTGGGATAGAGGAGATGAGAGAGACAGTGACTGAGGAAGGGGTAATCCTGGGTGAGTATCAGCACCCTCTAGCTGGTGAAGCTCTATTCGAGTCTAGAAAGATAAAGTCTTTTGCTTCTGATGTTAAATGCGACCGCCCTCTCCTCCAAAACTTTTCTGACTGCCTCAACTGAGAACTAATAGGTGTGCAGTACCTGGAAGTGCCTCTGGAACGCAGGATTGGGAATGTGGTGGACCTTGAACATGTCCTTTTGTTCTCCATCCTCATCTTCAACCAACATCATGGAGTCAATGAGAGAGTCGACAGCAGACAGCTGGGTGTCTAGAGGAGTCACATGACAAACAAATGTAAATTCCAAAATCTCACACTGAAGTCTGCTGACTTATTTCTCTCTAAAAGGAATAGATCGTCATTTTCTGCTTATTTACTTTCTTCTTGGGAGTTAGATGAGATCATTACCATTATGTACGTTAAATATGTAGTTAGCTTAGCACAGGTTGTAATCAGGTGGAAACAGCTAGCCTGGCTCTGTTTGAAGGTAACAAAATCAGCCTAACAGCACCTCTAAAGATCACTAATTAACATGCTATATGTAACTTGTTTAGGCCAAGCAAAAAAACCCAAAACAAAACTAAAAAACAAAACCAAAAAAACACAACCTCCCAGAGTCTCCGCTAGCTGCCTGGCCAAGAAGCAGTCAAGCACAGAATGGTTTTTGTACAGATTAAACAAACAAGATATGGTAATCAGTGAGTTTTATGCAGATTTAGTTACTTTTAGACAGAGCAGCACTTCGTGTTTCCAGTATTTATGCTAACTTCAGATAACTGGCTTCTGGCTCCAGCTACATATTAACCATACAGATAAGTATCAATCTTCTCATCTAAGTGTCTGCAAGAAAGCGAACAAGCGGATTACCAAAAAGGTCAAACTATTCCTTTGTAGAGCTGCGGTGCCAGCTGTATCAGACCAGCAGTTCTGAACCTATGTAAACCAGTAAGGTAACATCAGCTGCAGTTCAGACATGCCCATGTGTGCACTTTCCAATAAGTAATGCAGTTTGGCATGTGTGGGACTGGTCTTAACATCTTGTGTGAGGATGAACCATGAGTGAAACACCTACTTTAAGTAATACCATCAGTGTTACTGCTTTTAACCAGCATAACGTGCAGAAATGGTACCTGAGGGGGTGAACTTCTTATTGTTTTCAAGAGAAGGAAATGTAAACTGTCTGAGGTCTTCCATGAAGGGCAGCTGGATGTACATGAGACACTATGAAGAGCAAGAGACGGACCATTAGCTCTGTGCCATTTGATACAGATTGAGTGAATATACTTCAAAACAGCATGTTTAGAAGTCCATGATCCCACCTCATAGTCCTGCTTGATGCAAGGGAAAGCTGCTCCTACTTGAGGATTGCAGCGCCGGTCATAGGCGTAACGTACAATGGCCACCATTTTGAGTTCATCCAGCGCCCGGATGAGAGCAGACAGTGCCACTCCTGCATGCTGCTTGGACAGACCAATAGAAACAGACAGAAACAGGTCAGTATCAACATATAGTCACCAGGTTTGTTCTGGCTCTCTCCGTTCTCACCTCATCATCCTTTGGAGCGAACATCTTCATGACCTGGTTTCCCATGAACTGATGGCGATGAACCTGCAGACAGGTAGTAAAAAGAACATAAGAATTAACAAACAGAAAAGAGAAACGAGCTCAGTTACATCATTTTCCATGTGTTTTACTTTTTAGATGCCATGAACAATCACACTGTCATAACAAGTACAATACCAGGTTCTGTTTGGTAAAGCCCAGAACAGCAAAGCACTTCCCATCATGCTTGTATTTCATCTGCTCTTGATCCACTTTGGAGAAGGGAACAATGTCACTTCCATAGCGAAAACCTGTGAACAGAAAATAATTGAAATTTAAAGGTGGGACTTTCGTCTTCCCCTTCTGGCAGTGAGCGTAATTAAAAAAAAGATTTAAAAACTCTGGTATACTGTGAAATACAGAGAGATTTATCTGGCGGTGAGAGGCCTAATCAGCATTGCGTGAACTTGTTTGGCAAGGGCTTGAATGTAACGGAGGTTCATTTATATGTCACAGTTCCACACTGCAGGTTTAATGTTGAATGGAATTTCGAGTCTGATTTTCTTGGTTGTTATTAAAAGGGGACATTATGCTTTTTCTGGATTTCTTTTGTTTATATACAGTTGTGATGTCAGATATTTATGTTAAACATGGTCAAAGTTCCAAAATTTGAGGTCAATGTGTGTAGAAATGCTCCCTGCAAGTCAAAAGCCAGGGCTTCAGCTCCAAATACTCCATTGACAATGAGCTGACATCAGCTCGTCGCATCTCATATTTCAGATTGGATTTTGGCTCAAACATGTACAAATGTATTTGAGAAGTTGACATATCAAGTAAAGAAGGAGAAAAAGTAGTGAAATCCTACTACTACTGTTTGTTTCATGGTTTGTTGAGATAACCCCCACAACTGATGGGTGTCTGCTGAGGGGCAGCTTCTGAGAGCTGGCCAATCAGAACAGAGTGGGCTTTTCAGGAGGGGGCTTAAGAGACAGGAGCAAAAACAGCCTGTTTCAGACAGAGGCTGAACTGAGGGGCTGCGTAAAGGGTCAGTATAACATAAATTAGTTATTTTAAACTGTAAACCATGCAAAGATATTCCAGTAGAGCCCCAAGTTAAAAATATAGACCTGGAAATGTACATGACGTGTCCCCTTTAAGTAATGAGCATAACATCTTTAAGGAATCTGACTTCAAATAACTTTCTCACCTTGAATGGTGTCATCCCTCTGCACCTCTGTCTCGTTGTCATCGTCCAGACAGTAGACTGTCTCTCTCTTCACGTCGTCTCTTTTGTTGGTTTGAGCATCAACTGTAACCCACAATTTCTTCAGTCTCTCTTCGGTCACCTGGAGGACATGAATTGTTGTATGTCTGGATGAGAAAACCTCCCCTGGCGAGACTTAATTTGACTACTATTGATGAACCATCGTCTGTGTTTTTCCAGTACACACTAGCAAGGTGAAGCAAAGTATGTACTTCAGCAGTAAGTACACTATGCAATCATTTCAGATTTACCTGTGTACTAGATAATGTAGAGTAAGTCAATGAAAGCACTGACTTAGAGTCATTTTATTCTAAGTACAAACTTCCTCCTAAAATTGTCCAGCAAACAATCAACCAGACTTAATGACTGCAGAGTGAAATGATCACATGTGGACAAGCAGTCCATCATTCAGACATGACAGAACTCGTCACTATTCAACAAACCTGTTTAACAAGCATATGTAGTATATATTCATCCAGTGCGCTTCACAGTCAACTTACAGCTTTGTACCCAACAATACGGATGGAGAGAGAGCTGCCGATGGTCAGCTGACAGGGCCAGGCCATGGGTCTCCTCTCGATACGCTTGAACATACACAGCTGCTCGATGGCATTCCTACAACAGGAGTCAAACATGGAAAACCAAGTCGTATGATATCATCCAAATACTTTTCGATCTATAAATGATTTAGAGAAAAGACACATAAATAAGAAAGAAAGAAGTGAGAAACATCCAGTGTTTGACAAAAACTCTCCAACCTAAAGGTGTAAATTTGATCGAGACCATCCTCTTCATCCAGGCTTAGCATGACGTGTTTCACCATGTCCAGGCTATTCTTCTGTTCCCTGGACAGACCTTTGCCTGTGCCCGGCTGACTGGGACCTCCTCTGTCTGCATCTCCTCCACCCTCCTCATCGTCCTCCGCAGGGAAAGGCAAACTGGAAATACAAAAGTTCAGAGTAAGTAAAAGAAATTGTGGGATGAGGGATATATGTGACTAAATGCAATGAAACTACAATCAATGAACTTAACAACTGATCCATTTAACATAAAATGTATCCACAGGATATAATTTTAATCCAGTGTGACCTCTAATAAGTGTTCATTACATGAATCAAGAAAAGAGTGTGTGTGTGTGTGAGTGTCCACTACTCCCTATATAATGGACACTCAGTACTGAGTATTTTACTCAGCAGTAAATTGAAATTTAAAACATTTAATCATCATCATTTTGCGTCATCATCACTGTCAGCTGTAGAGTCTCACAATGATAATTTTTGCATCTATAAAATGCAACACACTGCATTGTGGGATTGTTAGTATAAAGTTGTGTATATTCCATCCTTTTGTCTCCCCCCTCTGGCAGTGAGAGCAAAGGGGAATGCTTGTCTGTGATTACCTGACACAGGCATGCAGTATGCATTACAGGCATACAGAAACAGCTGGTAAAAACAGATATGTTTTGACGGTCCACCAGCCCATCGGGATTTGCCCCAAAACAGTATGCCTGATAGCCAGTACACCACTGACCATAACCTACTGTTGTGGCTTTAAAACAGTGGATAAATTGTTTTGAGTGTCACACAACCACCACAAAAGGACTCATTTCACTATCAAAATTTGATCCATTCAGTCCTATAACATCTGGAAAGTCTAGAAGAGCTGCATGATTAACAGCCAAATGGCCAGCACGAGAATGTTGCAACATGAGATTTAAAAACTCTGTATACAAAGATATTTATCTGGCAGTACTAGGCTTAATCAGCATTGTGTGAACTCGTTTGGCAAGGGCTTGAATGTAACGGAGGTTCATTTATATGTAAAAGTTCCACACTGCGGGTTTAATATAGTGCACTACATAGCAAACATACAACTTATGTTTGAATTAAAATCAAATCAAATCAAATGTGTGTAACAAACATGGTGTCTGAACCTTACAATAACTGCAATGTGATGTCAGCTTGTTTCAGGTTTTCAATAATGACGTCAAGGTGTTCTGAGCTGGCCTGAGTGTTGAGGTCAGTCAGGAGGACTATGTTCAGACGATCGTATTTTTTCCCCCTAAAAAGAAACAGAAACATAGTGTGAGTCACATAATTGAAAAAAACAACCAAAAAAATCCCCTAGAATTTGTTTTCTTTCAGTGAGCAGTAAGAATTATTTATGAGTAAAAAGGAAACTCACACTTACTTTGTTTCTGTCTGAATGAGATCCATGCAGACAACAAGAGCATCCAGCCCTGTTGAACAACAGTTAAGGAGCTAATAGATTCTCAGACATCATGTAGGAGCAGCAGGAGTTGGACTTCCCCACTGTGTACAGCTCACTCGAGCACTTAAATTATTAATTACAGCTGTGCTTTTCTTTTTATGACCAGTCCTAATGTGCAGTGAAAAATGTTTATTGAGTCTATTGATTCTTTGTACCCTTAATACTTATAGTGTGTACCTGCAAAAGTTAACAATTTTACAACTGTACTTCTGGAAAAATATTGAGCAAAAGGATACAGTCATATTATATTTTCTGTAAAAAATTTAATATAAGTCTAGCAGGGATATTCTCAATAATTTTGGGGCTAAAAGTGATATTGACATTTAAGAAGCTGGAATCAGAGAAATTGACTAAAAAACTAAAAAAAAAACTAAAAATGACTCAATGATTAATCAGTTATCAAAATAGTTGAGCTAGCTACCTCTATCTTATTTTGCCACTGTATAAAGTAAAGGGTTTATTCAGGTATTCAATACAGTACGTTAGCTGAAAATGAAATCTGTTATTAGAGTCATGTACCTGCTAAATTAAATCTTCCGCTGTACTGATATTGTGTGTAGAAAAAGGATACAATCGGCCTGCTGGCTCTCTGGATGGATCTGATTCTCGATTTCCTCCAGAAGCTCAAAATCAGCCATCATTAGGTGGCGATGCACAGTGATGTTCTGGTACTGGCCGTCTTTGTCCAGCGAGTTCTTGGTGGAGTCAGTGCCAAACAGAACCAAAGCCAATTCATCCTTAGTCTCTGAAAAAACCTGTGAGATGATTGAATGAAGGCATTCTCAGTGCATGTCGAAGATGACAACACTCTCATGAGAGTAGTTTTGTTTGTGCTTTGTTTCGTAAATGTGTAGAAGTTTTACCTGGCGCTGGACAAACTTCTGAATGACTTTCTTGGCAAGTTCAAAGGGAGGTTCTTCCCCCGGGGCAGAGTTGGACATGGAGAACCCCACATCCATGCACAGTACCAACGCCGACTACAGAAAACAAACGTGTCAGGTTTTAATTCAAGGCGACACTCTTTGCTCAACAATGGATCATGACTGGGAACATTTAAAAGAGGGATCAGTCATGTAGTCATGAGTGATCAGATGCTTGTTGTTTTATGAAACTTTTATAGTATGATTGTTTGTTTTGTGCCACTTTGTATGTGCTGTGAATGTGTGTATATGTATTGTTGAGTCTTGTACAGTTTCATATGTATTTTACTGTTGTGTTTTATGTATTTTAAAAGCCCATCTAAGGACAGGCATTGCAAACTAGCTAGGCTATAAATGCTGTGGTATGTGGCAGAGATGTGCTGCTATACCTTTTTACGATATACCACCGTGAAACATTCTGACAGTATTAATACCGCCAATGATTTTCATTACCACCATTATCGTGATTATCGTTGTTTTCAGAGGACAAAGCTGCGATATACAGACCACTGTTCAGTGAATAAAATCCAAGGCGATAATGGTGTAATTTATACACCTTATCATAAAGAGCATTTTAGCGCATAATTTGAGGTATAAGGAACAAAAACTAGTTTTAAACTGTACAGATAAATAAAGTTAATTGCAATGCATTTAAAAATAAATTGGTACCAGTGAAATTGACGTCTTATATCCAGAGGGAGCCATCTGAGTGTGTCTAACATTGCGCAATGGTGTGTAAAAAAAGAACAACCTAGTATAAATCTGAAGAGTATGTGGGATAAGTTTATGCTATATACTTGTCTCTATACAAATTAAGAATAAATAAATAAACACATTAAAGTTGACAAGTCATGATCACAGAAGAAGAAGATATTTTAATAAGGCTGTGTTTTACGTCCATTTGTTCTCATTCTATTACAACTCGAATACACTGAGTTGAGTTTTGTACACATTCAGTAGAGGGCTGCTTTATTGGAGTATTGGTTTCTAGACACATGTTAATACTGACCAGCTAGAACCACAGGAAATAGACAGCAATAATCAGTTAACTATTTCATGTCACTGTACCAGGTTCAGAGGCCAATAAGAAAAAAATGCTGCAGTTAAATTGAATAAAACTCAGGATTATAATACTCTATGATGTCCTCTGTCATACTGAAGTATTAGCTTCTTGACACTTTTTAATATTGAGCAGCTAGGTCCTCAGCAAATAGACAGAAATAGCAATAAGACTGAAGATCAGGTTACCATGAGTAAGGGCAATAATAAATAAATTCTACAGTTAAAATGTTCAAAAAACAGGATTATAACTCAGCATTTCATTGTAAAGTAAAAACTCAAAGTTGCCGTGAATTGTATGTCTTCTTCTCCATATCTGTCATGTTTTCCAGTTCATGAATTAGCAGTCACAACATGTCTCAACATGTTCAACGTCTGAAGATCCGTGAAAGAACAAACTGCCTGTAACGGTTAAAATTCGCCTGTTTAAAATACAGACGTTAGCTAACAAAATAATACAAAGTAATAATCCGCTTATTTTAAGAAATGTGAAGGAAAGTAACTTACTTTAGCTCGTGCCATCTTCTTTTTTCCCTCTTTCACAGAGTCTGTGTCACTCTGTTATGGTTCCGATGAGAAACTGACGTGTGACACAAGAAGTTCCTGTTTCACACACAGAGAGAATCGTTCCGTAAACGTTTCGCTTATATGTTACTGTACGCGCTCATTCAAGTAAATTACTAAGTACATATTCACTGAAACATACGGGAGCTGTATGCCTCAAAAGTCTAATGTTTTCTGTGGTGCTGAATGAATCTGAGACGAGTCAGTGCAATGAAAAGCATATCAGATGTAGGTCAAACGCCCTCATGTGGCTCAGTGTGACAGAGAATAAATAGACTCCATCTCATGGCTGTACCCAGGATTTCAGAAATAATGGGGTTAAATTAAAAATAGAAAAAGAAAAAAAGAAATGGTCCAAGTCCACCAACAACCCCCTCCACCAATCTGTTTAATGTTTAACTAATTGGATGTCACACTTATGAACAGTTAACCCATTCACTGTGCAAAATAACCCTGTAACACTATAATACCTACTGTACTTACAAATTATACATATTTATTGAGTTTTAAATAATAAATGTGCAATACATTTCATTCATTAATCAATATTTGAACAGGCTGTATATACTGTACATAAACCAGATTGAAATTCTTTGTGTGCGTAAACATACAAATGATGATTCCGATTGTAAATATTTCATTTAGTTACCGGCCCGTTTTATTTTCGGAATCTGCTTAATCTAATTACTATTTACTGTTGTTTTTACTGTTAAGCACTTTATAACTTTGTTCAGAAAATTGCTATATATAAGTAAAGTCAGTATTATTATTGTTATATGTTGTTTCAAAGCCTTCTCCACATTTGCCAGGAATACAGTTCTGGTGGGGATATACTCGATACTTTCTTTGGATTAAAAGTAGTCACATTTGATTATGTTAAAGAGTCAAACAATATTGGAATCAGCCAATAAAATATCCACCATGTTTTTTTGATTTTCTTTTGTTTATCTTTTAAATCAGAAAAAAACTCTATGAGACCCAGAGACTATGTTCTGTGTTTTTTGGCCTTGTTTTAACAAAAATTGGACAGTAAAACAGTTGGTGAATATGTGCTGACCATGACAGTGCTTTTCTTCAACACACACTGCTGACCTTGCATATGGACAGTAATCGTCCCAGTGTAACACCAGGGTGCCAATAATCAGATTTCAATGCACCCAGAACTACTCAGAGAGCCATCCGCATCTGTGTGCACCCTGCAGGGATGTATGCCGACGTCTTAAGAGTGTGTGGAACCAGGCAGAAAACAGTGACCTGCGGTGCATTGCTGTATAACAACACAAAACAAATTCATACCACTATATAGATTTAAAAATGATCACATAATTGCCATGTAATGATGTACACTTTATTTCATTTGTGTATTCCTTTACTTTGCCTGTATTTACTGTAGGTTCACAACATGTAATGTGGAATGCAAGAAAATGTCCCATACAGACATAATTCACAACCACAGAGCCATGCCTTTATGAAAATATAACTGAATTACTTTACCCAGCCATAAATATTTCAATCACCAAATATTTAAACCATCTAATCTGTAAACCTCATCAACCACATCAGCTATGTATTTCAAGCAGTTAATAATAACTGTTTGTAATACATTTACTTCAAAGTGCCAGAGTATAAAACACCTAGCTACAACAATTTCAGATGCAGACTTAAATATTAAAAATAAATTAAATCAACATTAAACATATGACTGTATGGAAAATGTAACAGGAATTCTCAGGTGGAAAATTACAGAAAACTTCATTTTACTCCTGTGTGTACCAAGATTGTGAAGATGTGTAGTTAATATCAAAGACATCTGTGTTGATAGTGCCATAAACAAATGAGAACTTGACATTTGTCAGCTTGTACTGACTATGGCTTAAATCATGGCTGGATTAACCTGCTCGTGGGGCCATATAGGCAAAAAAATAGCTGTGGGCCGACCACCCTTCCTCTCCCATGTCGCTTCCAAGTACCCGTCAAGTACGGAGCACGCAGGAGACTACACATGACAGCTTGTATTTACCGTAGAGGCCCAGAAACCAACAAGTGCTCTAATGCTGGGATTCTTCCTAGCACCTAAATCTTCTGTGCTTCGGTTTGTTTTTGGTGATTTGATGAAACACAAATCTATTTATGAATATGCACCATGTGAGCTCAATATTATCTGGAATAATAAAGGTATTTAAAAACCTGATGTTGACACAGAGCCTCTCCACAAGACATTACCGACCTTAAGGTGCCTTTTGTTTCAGCTGATATTGAGCTTAATTCCCGATAAAATTTGCAGTTTACATACATTTCCACAAACTAATTGGCACACAGTTTAAAAAAGGGCATCTCTGGGGCAGTTGTGTGTCTGGTGGCATGGTGCAGTTGGTAATCCAGCCTCTGCTCAAATACAGTGCCTACAAAAAGTATTCACCTCTCCGTGGAAGTTTTCATGTTTTATTGGCTTTTTTGACACTTATTAATTACACAAATTACTTACAAATACAAAAACTTGTTTGCATAAGCATTAACCCCCTTTAATGGGACACATATGAGGTGAACCCTTTGTGTAGGCTTTGTATAACTTCATTGGGTGATTGTGATGACTTCATATACAAGACAGTGATGCCTTTGAAAAGAACGCTACTTCTGATGATCAGTGATCACATTTAGTTACAGATATTTACAGATGAAGTGAAACTCCAGTAATGTGTGTTATCAGTGTCCACTGTTAGTTTATCCAAACCTTAGGAATCAAGGCCTGTATGTATCAAAAGGTGTTTGAGTGGGAGTGCAGTTCCATAATTATTGGTGGTCATTTAGTGGTCTGAGGGGAGCTGTGACAACCGTAAAAAAAACCTGTAAGTTGCAAAAAAAAAATGACCCAACTTCACTACTCCCATGCACAGAGGCATAATTTGAATCCAACAATGGTTTACAATGTTTGTAGTAATAGTTCAGCATTTCAAGGACAGTTCAGGCAGTGTTTGACAAGTTGTCATTTTCAGAAAAATGTACAGTGATGCAGCTTTAAAATATTCTCCTGTGACATGACTTGCATTTGTTTGTCATATCACCACTCCTTCGACTCAAGGCCTACATCACAAGACCTCAGTGTCACCCTACTTCACACCGATGATGTCTGGGCGTGTTCACTGGGGGCTTTGCTCTGCAGAGTGCCAGAAACTGTATCAGAATCAAGCAGCTCCACTATGCTGTAGGGGGAACAGTCTTCAAGACCCAGCTTCCCACAGGCCCAGCCACAGAAGCCTTTCTCCAAGTCTCTCACCGCCTGCCACCACTCGCTGAAGGCCCATGACACCTGCACCACAGCCGAGTACAGCGCCAGAGACAGCGCCATGGGCATGATGAGCATGGGGTAGAAGATGATGAGGAAGGGGCATATTGTAATCTTGTGCCAGAACGTCCGCTCCTCATTGTAAACCAGGAAGACATTGTACCAGGTGAGTGTGCCGTAGTAGAAGGAGGTGATGAAGGAGAGGAGGAAAACCACAGGGAAACAGGAGATGCTCCACAGGACAACGTGGGGTCCCTGGCACACACCGAAGCCGCAGGGGCGCTTATAGCCCTCCCCTGCCTCACACTCTGCATCAAGACGTTCCTTTGACCTGGCCAGGTCTCTGAGTTCCTTCTCTGTCAAAGTGACGTGTATGTCCACCACCTGACCCTTCTTCTTGCCCCGGGTGATGGTGCCTGTCAGAGTCACGTAGCGGCTGTCTGGAGGAAGGTTCCAGCCTCCACCTGTTAAGAGATAATATGACATAAGATATTTAACCAGACAACAGAAGTAGATTCCCCTTTCTTGTTTATCCTGTTTTTTTTGGTGGTTAACTACACTAACTAATCACAGGGAGACCATGGAGACATTTGAAATAGGACAGCAGCAGCTCAAATAGAAACAAGCAAGGACTTAATGTAGAAATGTGGTTAAGAAAAATATAATCTTGCTTTTTGTTCTGTTTAAAAGTATTGCATGTGATGAAATGCATACCCATATTGATGACACCTCACTATAATCCTCTATTTTTGTTCATATGTAGTGGATTTTCATGGTGAGAATTGCATGGTGCGCCTGTTATTATTACTCATGTATGCTTCAGTAATAATAACTGACATGTGGCTTCATGATTTTAAAAGAATCTGACTCTCCTCTCACCTTCGCCTGTGGGTGTGCAGAGGAATTTAGCTCCCTCCTCAGCGCTCCTCTCTGCACCCTCCTCACCACCCTGCTCCTCTCCCGGCGCCCTCTCCGTTTCAGAGCGGTAAACAATAATGGACTCCGGGCGCGGGTCTTTCTTCTTCCTCCTCTTCCTCCTGATGGAGGGTCCAACTTCTCCATCGTCGACATGGTTCCCTGATATGTCTGATCTTAAGGAGATCATCTGAGGGCTTCCCTCTCCTTCAGTTTGAGGCTCCTCTACCTGGGCCATACTCTCACCTGACCAAATAAACTCTGACTCTCTGTTACTTTTTGATGGGTTATATATGGAGACTAATGGTGAAATCCTGAGCACAACAAACTGTGTCCACTCATTGTGTTTTTTAAATCCAAGGAGGATTTCTGGCTGAATGCCATGTGATAAAGGCATACACACACACACATAGAGACAGAGGGAGGAGGGGGTGGAGAGAAAAAACATTAGAAAAAGTGGGTTTACCCTTTAAAGTCACAATAATTTAATCCTCTATGTACAGTGATCCTGGCCTAGATTCTGCATAGTAGCCTATTTGTGTATGTGCTGGTGTTGACTGATAAAATATACTAAATGTCACATTATCATGGTAAGAAACTGCATGAGGCATCTGAGCAGTCAGTGAACAAATCGCACTAGAAAATATAACAAAAAGCTCGATACATTTGATCAGATAGGGGGGTTGGGGGTCGTCTCTGCTTTCCATGCGAGTGAGCCGACACTCGGTGGATGCGCTGCGAGCTCAGTGTTTGAACACAATCGGCATATTTCTATTGCAAAAACATACAAGACAATCTACACGATTCAGTGACGGATTGTGGTAATTTTCCAAAAGAATGCATCATTTGATGAGAGGCGTTGAAATCGACAATGCCACCCATTCTTCAGACAGCTGATCCCCTCCCATTTAAATCCCACCCATGTCCTCTCTTTTGTCTGGCAGCCGGCGAACAACATGTACTGTTACTAAAACTGCAATAGAAATCTAGTCTTACCTTGAATAGGCTGGAAGAGCACCGAGTAGATAAATTACACTGTGTGAATATAAATCGGCAAATTTGTCTGGTACATTGCAGCAGCCCTGCACATCACAGCGCAGTGTTTTGACCCATACAGATGCGTTACGCAAAATGATTTCCAGAATATCACTAAACCCGCCCCTCTAACGCTGCCGTCATGACGTAAAAGCACATCTGTCACAGAGAAAACACAAACCTACACATATATTATAAAATACAGATATTGTTTCAGAATTTATAAAATATGCACACATCTCTGATGATATGAACTCAACTTCCGTAACTGTTATGACATTGCACTATTTATATAACGTTACTACCGCGACATGTCTTGCTGTTGATAAAGTAAATAACAAATAAACTTTGGTATAAATATATATCATGAGCTAAATAATGTAAGAAATGTGTTAAAGTTGCCAAATCATGGTAAGGTCACAGTTTAAC
Organism: Thunnus albacares; assembly: GCF_914725855.1. NCBI lineage: Eukaryota > Metazoa > Chordata > Actinopteri > Scombriformes > Scombridae > Thunnus > Thunnus albacares. Next base: position 17,817,180 of record NC_058116.1, read on the forward strand.
CACATTGTTACCATGGCTACCGTAAAACATTTTGCCCAAAGTACAAACAGTGCAGTTGGGGTCGTGTCTAGATGGTAACCCTGTATTTGCTAAACTATCGCGAGATTTGCAAAGAAATAAACTTTAACCAACTTCAACCCTCACCCTATGCACTCACCACGTTTCAAGTGATCATTTAAATCCAAACCATGATCTTTCCCGAACCAAAACCAATTGTTTTTTGTGCCTTAATCTAACCAGACCTTAACCACAGTATTGTCACATCATAAAACAGCGAGACGAGAATATTTAGAAGCGGCTCGTGAGAGTTTCGTAAATCTAATGTTACCGTCAGCTACTGTTAACAGTTCTTAACTGCAGGCTTAGTGAATATTACTGAAATATGTCTCAAATAAGTATTTTCAAACTGTTGCAAGTGCAACCTGACATTTAAAAGCTAAAGCAAAGTTATATCGTGGGTCTCTGAATTAAAATAAGTTATAACATGAATATCCACCTATCACCGAGCTGATTAAAGTTATGATCGTCCTTCACACGTAACGTCTGAACCGTTGACACCGAGACAACGGCAACTTGATAGTGAGAGGACTAAGAAGACTTATGCTCGCTTTAATGTGATTAACATTAGGCTGGTGTAAAAATGAACGACCAATTTTCACTCAGTAAAATCGACAGCTTCCTTTTTCAGCTTGGTAAGCTCAGTTTTATAATTTATTTTAAGTAAATAGTTGTAGTTTTCTTGTCATTTGATGTTTGCTTGGCTTGCAAGATAATGCTAACCATTAGCTGCATAGCTGCTTTTTTATATAACTGTTTTACTTTGTTTTGTTTTGTTGTTGTTGTTTTTGTTTGTTTGTTTTTCTTTTTGTATTTTACAGTTCTTCAAACTCGTGAGCTTTCCCAAAAGAAGAATGAAATCAACCAACAAATTACAGGTGATTATGTCTAAAAAGTTATTCTTCTTCATTTAGCTAGTTATACAAAATTAGACATTGTATGGCAGTGGCTTTAAAGGACAGGTTCATATTTTTTCAAGTCTGTCTTAAAACAATAGTCAGATGCCAAAATCCACAATTCTCCTTGCGAATTTTTAAAAAAAGTTTATATGAAGGTAATATGAAACGTCATCTGTCCAAATTAGTCAAATCAAGTAGACATCTTTCAACATTATAGTCTTTTTAGTGCCAAAGTCCCTTTTTTTGTTACTATATGTCCACTGCAGCTCAACAGGGAAACACTGTCCAAGGAAACACAAAGAGGGAATTTGATGCCAAAAAGATTGTAAATGTAGCAGATACCCACTTGATATGACTAACCCAGACTGCTGAAGCCTCATATAAGCTTCAGATAAACTTTTAAATACATTCTTTGCACAAAATGACTGTGTGGAAGCACTGTGCATTTTGGCCCCCATCACTTACATTGAAAGTGCATTTGAATGGGATCTTTTAATAGCCAGTATGAACAGGAGGAATGATTACACCAAGGAAAACCTTTTCAGTTAATTTGGGCACCTGACTTGTTTTGAGACAGACTTGAACAAATCAATTTATCCTTTAGCAGTGATTAATGTTTTCTAATATGTTAACATAAAATGTAGTTGTGTTAAATGGTGCACCTCAAGTGTCTATATGTTTGTCAACAGTTTGCAGAGCTGACATTGCAAAGAGAAGGTCTTACATTGAAACAGTCCAAACAAGTATCAAGAAACTTGAGGAAGAAATCAGGGTGAAGCAGAGCACTGGCAACCACAATAAAGCAAATGCAAAAAGGTATGACAGTGTAAAAAAAAAGATGACTGGGTAAAAACATTAAGAGTGCAGTTAGTGTGGATATTCACAGATTACTGCTTGTCATTCATGTAACTTTAGCATGAAGGCGACTAACAGCCTGCTTCTTCAGTATGAACATACACTGAAAGCAGAACTGGAGAGCGCAAAAGCCAGCTACAACCAAGACATGTGGGTTCACTTAGCTTTGGTGTTAAATTATGATTGATATTTTATTGTGTACATTAATAAACACAGCTGTATTATTCTTCATCTGCAACCCAACAAGGGAAATCTACGAAGAGAGGATTTCAAGATACAGGACTATATTCCAGTCCCATAAAGATCATTATTGCCAAAATCCTCTTGCTCAGAAACTCCTCATGCTGCATGCCGAGAAAGAGGAGATCGAGTTTAGGATCAAGGCTTGTGATGATCAAATAACAATGAAACAGATGGAGCTGGAAAATCTCACTGGTAATAAACCCTTTACATCATCATAACTTGCTCTGGTGGAGCTGAAATGTTTTACAGCTCTTTCACAGTTAATTGAATCTCTGTCTGACCAGGTCCAGCAATCAATTCTTCTTCCACTGAGACACTCCCAGACAGGTATCGTTAGTTAATCGTGTAGATAAAAAAGAATAATGACACATCGCCTCCAGAAAAGCTCCATTTTACTCTGATTGAGTTCATTTTTACTTCTAGTGTTTCTGGCCAGCAGCCTGTAACAGAACCAGAGGAAGATTTAGATCCTCAGACAGAGGATGACAATGACTCTTCCATTGACATCTCCTCTCTGCATCTCAACCAGACTAAGGTACTGGGATACAATCAGTCAAAGTTAATGGCATTTAAAAGATGATGAAATTCTACCAATCATGAAATACAGAATAAAAACCATGTTGAAGATGGTCCTGTTATAAACAGCCGCTCTCTTAAACTTGAACAGATTTGGCAGAATGGTGATACAACAGCTGTAGAGGCAAATGCTGAAGAAGTTCATGATGAAAACAAGGCTCAGGATGCACTCACCTGTAGTAATTCCCCAGAAAAAGCAAGCAATGAGCAATACATGTGGTCATATCAACAGCCAGATGGTAAGTAGAGGGAAGTCTGATATGTATTTTAGTTAATTTTAAACACTTTGCTCACTAGATGCAGTTTTTTGTGTTTGGATGTTTATGTTCCATCAAAACCCATGGGCAAAATATTTCTTTAGAGCAAAGTCGGCCAGATGAGATGCAAGCTGAGGAGCAGGAGCAGGAAACTGGACCAGGAAAGCAGGTCTTGTCAACTACATTCAGGCTGAACCTAAAAAGTGTCAGTTTGCCAAATTTACCAAAAACCTTTTTCCTCTTATTACTCATGCTGGTATCTAGTCTAGAGTCTTACAAAAACTTTAGTTTCAGTTTAATCTGGTAAAGTTTAAGATCTTCACCACTGAGACAGTGATCTTTCATTAGTGGCTCTCACAGCATCGTTGAATTATATCAATGTCTCTTTCCAGAAACAATCTTAGGTTGCTGAGGATTCATTGAGAACTACTTTCTATTAAGATAAGACAGTCAATGAAAAAGCTTCTGAGTAACTAATGACAGTTTGTCTGTTAAGAGATGTTTATTTATTTAACAGCTGTTGTCCCTGATTGTAACAAATAGTGGTACAGTGTCATTATGGTCTACACTGTAAATGCCATTTCTAGAGGTTTCCTATTTCTCCTGTTGCATATGAGTTATACTCAAGGTGTTTCCTGCATAGGAAAAGCGGTCCGCTATATCAGAGGTAGAGGAAGCAGTAGAGGAAGAGATGGAGGAAAGAGTAGCTGCAGAGGAAGAGCAGGCACCAAGCAAAGAGGACAATGAGAGACTCACTGCTTTTTGTCAGTCATCATCTCAAGAAATTCAGTCTTCCCCTGCAACAGTGAAAACTGTGCCTTCAACCTCAACATTCCCATTTAAGTAAGGTTTCATCCAATTTGTCTGTCACTGTGAATAACTGTTAAGCCTGCTGCTAAGAACTAACGCATGTTTCAATGTGTTGGCTTCAGCATTAGCCCTGGTTGTTCCCCTCATCAAGGGACCTCCGATACCAAATCTCCAGCTTTCCTGTTTGCTCTGAACTCTGGTCCTAGCACGCCGGGCTTCTCTGGATTTGGGTTTGATATGGGCTCTTCACAGGAGGAGGTGAGGAGTGAGCAAAATAAAAGCTATGTGACAGAAATCACTGACTCTTTAGTTTTGGACTTACCTGGAAGTTTCTTTGCAGGACTCATCCTTCCCATTCACCAGCTCTTTTTTCAGTGAGAAGGTACTGCATTTTTCCTCTAACACAACTTTTTCATTCAGTATGAACTAAAACAAAAACACCAAACTCTGTTATCTCTTTTCAGAAAATGATGGAGTCAAAATCAAGCGGTAAACATCAAATCAAATCTACATTTATGTGATGTGCCTTACCTGCTTTGGACTTAAGGTATGTATGTAACTTTGCAGGCCCTGACTTCCTGTTTGACCAACCAGAGCAGAGTGAAGACTTCCAGTTTACCTTTAGCTCCAAGAGCCCTCAGACCACCAACAGAGAAAACACCAGCGATGAGTTTCCATTTTCATTCAACTTTTGAGAGTTTTAAGGGAAACATCTGAAAGTTCATGATTTAGTCCCTTTAGTTGTTCTCATGTTGAACTGAAGTTTAGATTTCATAGTTTAACTTCATTATAAAACATCTACTTCAGCAGTTCTAAAAATCTAAGTGAAATTTGCCAGATGTGACTTTTCCAAATGCATTTTTTTAGTTCTGTGAATTGGTGGCTATTCATTTGTCTATGTATCTTAATATCACATTTCACTATTTATTCACACTAGTAAGAACACATTTCTAACAATATCATTGTTGAATACGTTTTATTGAAGCTCTAGCATTGGTCTAAAAATAATAAACAATGTATATATTCCCTTAAAGATTTCCCTATTGTAAGTACATTAGATGTGAAGTTTGTCACATAGTGTAAGTAAATGCATATATCTATATATAGTGAATTACTATTCATTTTGCATTGATTATTGACAGAAGCACTGTGTTTAAAAAAAAATAGAAAATCCTCACAGTAAGTGTCAGGAGAGTATCTCAGTCAACCACTGGAGCACCCCAACTTTTATTAAACATAAAAGTGCGTTAAAATTCAGGGGCTCCAAAATTTAGTAGTTCTCACTTGTAGCTAATAAGAAGCTTGTTACAACACTGATATACACCTTTCTTTTACTTTAGGCTCATGTTCAGTTAAAGGCAAAAATCTCTTTATAGGCCTTCTATGTATGTGATTCTGTACCAAACCATTACATATTATTACACACACATTACATATCACATACAATCTGCTTTACATAATATTTTTCTGTAGTAAATCAATTAAATTGTTGCTTCTTTGTACACCTGATTGTCTTTCCATGGCAGTGATTTGACTCTATACTAAGGTTTACTTGCACTTTGGCACAAGAAATAGTAAAAATCTGTGTATTGAATGTCTCATTCCATACATGAATACTTGCAGTACATCTTTACATTTTGTAAATACAGCTACTGAGACTGTGACAACAGGCTGAGATCAATGCTGGCTTTAAAAGTCTTCAATCCTGTAAATGATTAAAAAACATTTTGAAAATGTGTGTGGAAACATCAAGGATGGACAAATAAGGGTTTAAAAGTGCCGAATATGCAGTTTAGAGAAGAGTCTAGAACCCTGAGTCAATGCTGAGGGACTGACGAGTCACATGTTCAATCTCTCCTGGGACATATTCGCAGAAGCTGGTTTGGTACTTGGCCAACATTTTCAGAATCTGCCGCAGGTCAAACCACCATTGGACTTTGGGCATCCGGTGCCTACAAAAACACAATACATATTGTCACACATTGTTTAGACTGAATAATAATGCTATTTGACAAAAAATAGAAAGTTGGTATTTTTGCACAGCTTACTGAAAATCAGTCACAGCCTTCAGTTCAGTGACAGGGATGAATGAGATGACCTTCCTGTTAAGGCCAAGCACACATGCCGTGTCTGGTGAGTTGGCAAACACCCGGCCTGATGGGGGGAAAACAGTGTAATCGTTACATGGTTGCTTGACATCAAGTTTCTGACCAATTTCTCAGTGTCAACTATGACTTTATAACTCTACCTTGGCGGAAGTTTTCAGTCAATCTCTCAGAAATCCACTGCATAGCCTTCACACCCAACTTGGTGCCGAAATTCCTATCAAAGGGAGAAGGTGCCCCTCCCTAGAACAAGAAAACACACTGAATATAAATTCCAGCATGTTGCAAGACTCGGTCACCTCTCTTTGTTTAGTCACTCACTATTGAAGGCTGCTAAACGGTTATTTGACACAGTGGATGGTTGGTTCATACCTGCTGGAGGTGTCCCAACACATTGACTCTACAGTCAAAAATGCCCTTCCCCTCTGATGAATACAGCTTATGGATGAAATCTGTAGTGTAGTGTTCGTGGCATTTTTCATTCCTGTTATGACAAAGAATGTGATCAATAAAGAATAAAACAAATTTGACAGTATTTCATATATACAGTGTCATATGTTCCATATACAGTACCAGTCAAAAGCTTTTCCAGGGGTTTTTCTCTATTTTTAATATTTTCTACATTGTGGAGCAATACTGAAGACATCAAAACTATAAAATAACACATATGGAATTATGTAGTACAAAAAAGTGTTAAACAAACCAAAATATCTTTCATATTTTAGATTCAAAGTAGCCACCTATTACCTAGATGAAAGCTTTGCACACTATTCTCTCAGCCAGCTTCATGCAGTAATAACCTGGAATGGTTTTCTACTGCTACCTCATGAAGCTGGTTATGATCTTGCCAATAGTATGCAAAGTTGTCATCAAGACAAACAGTGGCTACTTTAAGGAATCTAAAATATGAAAGATATTTTGGTTTGTTTAACACTTTTTTGATTACCACATGATTCTATATGTGTTATTTCATAGTTTTGATGTCTTAAGTATTGTTCTACAATGTAGAAAATAGTAAATATAAAGAAAAACCCTTCAATGAGTGGGTGTGTCCAAACTTTTGAGTGTTAGCCTACTGTATATAGAAGTGGATGTCAATTTGAATTTGTTTTGCTGAACTCAAATATTTAGATTCACATTTGCACACCCAGAGATGGAACATAGATAGCTGCTACAACTGGTGTGTGAAATTCTCTGTGTGAATGAATGTACCTCAGCACTAGACCACGCTGGATGTCCTTCTTCATTTTTTCTTTTAAATGTTCCACATTGGTCTGTGAAAAGGCCAGATAATTAAAGATCAACCTGCAGAACATGAGAGAAAAAAGATGAGAAACAGCAGAGTGTATTTTTTATTTGTTGGTCTTACCCTCAGGTCATGGATGTTGACGGGGTCTTCAAAGATGTAGGCTGCATCGGCACCCACAGCTATACCAGTGCTGGATGCCAGATAGCCGCAGAACCCACCCATAGTTTCCACCACAAACACACGTCTCTTGGTCCCAGTGGCAGACTGCTTAATCTTGTCACAACCCTGAGGAGGAAATTGAAATTGCCGTGTGAAAAGGTGCTGGCTGCCTCCATCGCCTTCTCCTCAGAGCACACAGATAATGCTCACTGTCACCTCTGTTTTGAGCAAGCATGCAGAGTTCAAAGTCTATCTCGGTGACACAGCAGCCTGTAATAAGATGTGATGTTTTCTGACGTGGTTTGGTCTCTATTTATATTAATCCTGAAACATCAAAGTCGCACTGTAAATGTGCCATCTGCTCAGCGTTACCTCCATGGCAGCATTGACAGCGGTGTCTGCTCCTAGGCTGAAGTCAGTTCCAGGAACGTTGTTGCTGATGGTAGCAGGGATGACACACATGGGGATGCAGAGCTCATCATAGCGACTCCGGGCTTCAAACAGCTGCAGCACACCTTCGTACGCCTTTGAAAGTCACGCAGAGGTAAAATGAAGACCACTCTGATGTAACATTGACACTATGAATTAAGGAATTAAAGGCTCCACTCTACCTCAAACCCCCCAATTACAAGCAGAGCTGAGATGTTCAACTTGTTGATGGTGCCTACGATCTTCTCCATGCATTTGCTTGGAAGGGTTCTGAAAAAAGACAGATATTTAAAAAATCACTAAAAAGGAGCACTCCACCAATTTTATATGTCAATGTACTGGTCACACAGAGACCTAGACAGCCTGTGAAAACAGCTGTGTAATGTCTCCTGTGGCTCTGGAAAAAAAGCTGAGTCAAGTCTGAGAAAAATTCTTAAACAATATAATATTGGTGTCTCAGCTTAGAGTTGCAGATTATTGTTAACAAAAAGCTTATGTTTACAATGGATGTGGGCTTTTAAGAGGAAAGTATACTCTGTCAGAAGGGCTTGTCAGATGGTCGAATATCTTCAGAAACCCCCTCCCCCCACACCTTTCGGATTAAGGAGAGCTGTATACCATTTCTGTAATTTTCCAAAACCAACGATCCGAGATTCTTCACTTCATGCTGTGATTGGCCAGCTGTGTGGATGTGTTATCCCTGTTTTTAAACAATATCACAAAGATATCTTTTGGGTCTAACAAAAGACAAGCTGCAAGTGTAGGAACCAAAGTTTTTGGAAACCAACTTGCACTAGTTAGAATAGAAAAGCTTTAAATAATACATAAAATCCTTAAAATGACATCTACTCCTTTACCCTCATTGAAAAATCCCAAATCTATGAATATGCATCTTGTTCATTTCTAAAGTTGGCTCCAAACTAGTTGTTACAAATCATGCTTTTACAAGCCCTCCTTTAACTGAAATTTGAGATGAGCACAGAGAAACATTCCCCCTTCAGCAGATGAATGTGAAAACTTCTAATGTCATCACATACATCATTCTGCACAGTGAAGCTCAAACATGCAACTGAAGGAACATGAAAAAGAAACACATTTTTGAGTGGAGGGGGACTTAAAGATTAGTTAAATCCGTTTATGTCAATATAATGAAAGGGTCCTGCTGCTCACCGTTTTGTCCCCAGCAGTGAGCCCCCTTGGCCCGTCCATCCTGCCACAGTGTGCCATTCCATCTCAGACACCTGCAAACAGACAGGTGTCAGTTTTTTCATAGTTTCATTCTGGTTACTTGTTGCTGAAATCTAGAAGAAGGCCTCACCACTCCATCAGCGAGCCCTTGAAAGCCATCACTGACAGCGTAGACCTTGTGTCCGTGAGCGCGTGCTAATCTCACAGCAGACCTCACTGCTGCATTCATGCCTGCAGCTGGAGCTCCCACATTCAGAATAGCCAAAGAGAAGTTGCTCTGAGGGAAGAAGAGTCAGACATAACTGAGCACTAACTGAGTTTAACCTTTGTATTCTGGCATATGTGATATTTGCTAACACAACATGTGTGTGCACGTGTGTGTTTGTGTTACTGGGAGACTCACCGCAGTCTGAGCGGGCTTCTCGAGGGCAAGAAGCTTGTAGATGTTCCAGTTGTTCTCAAAACTCCTGCAAGAAAATAATTATTTTTATCTCTGGTTTCGTTTTTTCACTTACAAAAATGAGTTGACAGACTGTATATCAACAGTTTTGCATAATTGGATATAAATTATATAATATAACTATTTAATATACATGAATACATCTTCGCTCTCACCCTCCACGCAGTTTGACAGCCTCATCAAACCTCTTCTCATTCATGGCCCGCTGCACCAACTTAGTCTGCAAATTATGGTGGAGGACATCTTGGATGATTCATGGATAAAACAGCCTTTCTTTAATTTCAAACTGAGAGACATGGAAAATCCCTCATCCCTGGACTCTGAACTGACCTCTTTGCCAAGTGGGTGTCTGTTATCAGGACATTACCCCAAAATTTAAACACTGTGACAAAATGGAGATTAAACAGACCTCCTAAGAAACCATTTCTAAACAATATCTGAATTGTGGCCTGAACTAAAAGAATAAAGGATCTCTGGGGTCATTTGAGCGAGGAGTAAACAGTAAACATGGACAGAAAACTTCACTCTTTTGGGCCTCTTATCTTACCAGACCAGAACCATAACCTCTAACTCACATTCCTGACGCCTGTACTACTAAGTAAGTTCAACATACTCAGGATATCTTTTCATTGTCTGGCTTCACTGAGCCTAACATTGGCTGTCTACATAACCAGTACTACGAAGCTGATTATCATCTAACTCAGTCAACCCGGGGTTTTCCTATCCAGCTACGAGCACGTTCATGTAAAAGAGGCGGGGTTGTTCATTAAGAGCGACATAATCAGAACCATGAATGAAGTACTTCATGGTATGAGATGAAACGGTGATACCAAGTACCTGTGGAAAACTTCTGTTTAAGAGACAGCAAAAACTCATATTCAACGAAGTGAAACGTAAATGACAGCCTGTAACCATACAACAGAATAAGAAGATGTAGAAACACTGGTTCACTCGTTGTGACCCGATCCTCTGATGTTAACCTGCTCCGGAGCAGTTAAGCTGTTCAGCATAAGTTACCATGGTGATGTACCCAAGTAAGACGTGAACCACTGTCATAGGAAAACTGAAAACTCAGAGTTAAACCTGAAGTTACCTCGCTAACCGCAAATCCTGCTTCGTAGTACAGGCCTCTGGAGTCTCCCTGCAAATCTGAGTCAAACCTCAATTTCACGTAAATTAAATGTCTTATCATTATGTAAGTTATGTAATGTTATTATTTATTTCAGTGTAGATCGTTTGAGAAAGTTGATTCAATTAAGGTTGGATGTCTAGACATCATGAAGTGCTAATATGAAGGTTAATGTTTGATGTGTTGATAGAAGAACTGACTTATTAGGAAATGAATGTACATAACTCTCGTGACTCTAAAGTGTGAATTTTGCAATTAAAACTCATAACTTAATTTCCAGCGTAAGAAAGTCTTTTGCCATCTCAAGTCGAAGTCAAACCACACCATAAAAGTCCATGAAACAAAGAAATTGTATATTCAAACTAGTCCAAACTTATAAAACAGCCTCAAAGTGATTTCTCTTTGAGCTGGTCTCCAGAACTCGAGAGAAATTCTTAAGATGTCTTTTTTATTTGTTTTTCAACCAAGTATGGGCATATTTCATTTTTTATTGAAACAAGTTTTAGTGAAACAAGTTGAAACAAGTGCAAATTTATTGAAATTAAAAAATTAATAAATAATTCAATTCAATAAATAATTAGATTATCATTTTTTATTATCATTTATAGGCCTTATTATTCTTCTTATTTATTATCTTATGCTTTATCGTATATCCCCAAGACATTTAGCTATTAATAAATGTCTTCATTTATCCTAAAAGTGGTCGGTTGTATTCTTTGAGCAACAGTGAATAAACTTCACTGTCAGGAGAAGAACTTATGGTTATGAGACTGATTAATTGACCAAATTGAGAATTAAATTCAAACTTTAACTTTTTTTCTCCGGACATTCAAGGTTACGTCTAGGAGGTGGTGCCCAGACGAGGTTAGCAAACCACTCTGCTGTTTATGGGTATGTTCATGAATATCAATCATAGAAGAGAGGAGAGCGACTCACCATCTCCACACACTCCATGAGGGGCAGACGGACAGGCTGGTTACCTGACAGGCCGATGACACAGGCCGGGGTGTCCGGAGACGCCTCCATCAGGGCAACCACTGCCTCCACACCTAACTTACTGCTCTGAAGACACAAGCACAGATACAAAGAGAGAGACACAAACACAAACAGAGGATACATTAATGCAACTTGGACTTAGGAAATATCACCTCCAACTCTATATACACATTCTTCTTCGAATAATATAGTAAATTGTATTTATAAATAGTTTTCAAGATATTCAAAGACGCTTTACACAAACAGTAAAATAAAAAAAAAAAAATTTTAAAAAGAGATTTTCACTATCATAGGCCATGTCGGTGATCTTTTTGGTGATACAGTTTTGCAGTTGATGCAATTAATATCTAGAACCACCACATATTATTTTCATGACATAATGCAGTTAGTGATTGTTGCTGAAATAGATATAACATAATAATATTTATGTTGTCCAACTCACCAGTATTCTGTCAAACGCTGAGGGAGTTCCTCCTCGCTGAACGTGGCCAAGCACGGTCACTCTGGTATCATAACCCAACCTCTTTACCACCAGCTTCAGAGACACATTATGGGTTTGTCACTTAGTGGAAATACACAGCAGAGACTTGCACAAATAATTAAGACAAAATCTGTCTTGGACATTTTACCAACAAACAATAATCTATCCTTCATATGTGCCTCGTAGGGGTAAGACAAATAATAGGTGAAGCAATGAATCATACAATACATGGCACACATAATCAATTCATTGGCATGATCGATACATTCTCAACTGATGCTGGAGCAGAGGTGTATTCTTCCTTTACTACAGACGTTTAAACACTGAGCTATTTTTGCCAGTTTATGGCTGTCAAACATTTGAATTATATTTTATTTCAACATCCACACAAACTACCTATTGGTAGACAGACAGGCCTCATCCCCAGGCCTTAAATCCTTAAACTTACATCTTTTACGTAATTTGAAGAGATTGGCTTTCCATTTATGTCAATAGCTCCTTCTGCAACAATTATAATGTTGAGTCTGGACCCCTTAGTGCGGCTCTGGAAGTAAACAGATATTAGCCAATAAGTCAGTACACACAAAAATACTTTAAAAGTATCTGAGGAGAGTCAATTCAGCCTCCTATGTTCCTTTAATACACAAATTAATTTCTATATTTCTCATACTGAGCTGCAAAACAGGTGTGCTCCTGTTATTTAACATCAAATATATATGCCTGGAGCTAACATAGAGTCTGGATTAGTCTTACCCCCTCTAGACGGGAGCACATACGGTCCTCCCAGCCCTCCTGAGGAGGGGCCTCTGGAATAAAGAGCCATTCTGCGCCAGATGCAAGTGCTGACACCAGTGCCAGATACCTGGAGTAATATAACAATAATTTGTTTAATTCAATGGAAGAGTACAAGGGAGAGCAAAACGGGCCAAAGTGTTACTCACCCACAGTGGCGCCCCATGACCTCCAGAACAAAGGTACGCTGGTGGCTGTAGGAGGTACACAACAGTTATATTGAAACAAGTGTATAAGCTTTTTCAGGAAGTATGTCAGCATATAAACAGCATTTTCAGATTGTATGCTGTAGAGCAGTGGCATGTTGACTCTGCAAACGAGCAAGTCTGGACAAGATCATAAAAATCACGCCAGCAGACTTGAATAGATGAGTTGTAATTTTTGGCTGTTTGCCTTCCTTTCTATCTCCAGTATTCCCTTTATACTCCCATATTCTATAATTCAGTAAGAATTACTGAACAAATAAATATTACTTCCATCTGTCGCTGTGATGAAACACCAGCTGCCTTACTGTTCAATATCATACAGTGTCTGACCTTATTGCAGTGGTCATGATAGCATCAATTATCTCCATGATGCGGTGCAACGCAGAGTCTGCTCCAATGGTCATGTCAGTGCCGCAGAAGTCGTTGTCTATGGAGCCCACAAGCCCCACGATGTTAAGGTGGCTATGCTGCTTTGCCAGAGTGTCTGTGATCCTTCCTGAAAGTGGCACAATGTTGTAGAAAATACTGCAATACACACCAAACTAAGCTGAATAAATGCTGTACAAGCAAACAGAAATTTCAATGAGGACTTAGTGAACCATAGACTTTTTTTGATTGCTTTTATATACCCATGTAAGCTTAACCTCTGTTGAATTGTGCAGAGGTGTTTTTATGGATTTTTAGGAGCTGAAATACAAAAATGAACCTAAAGGGAGTTTCATTCCACATTGGGTTTTTTAGAAAATGACTGAAATCATCTGAAAGGTGGATTGACAACACTTTCTTGAGAGCACCTTACCTTTTTGTACGAGCTCGGCCAGCAGACCGCTCCACTCGCTGCGGAAGATGTTGGCTCCGGTGAGGCTGCCATCTCCACCACACACACACAGGTTGGTGATACCTCTTTTCACCAGGTTGAAAGCAGCGGAGAGCCTGCCTTCACGGGTCATGAAGGACTTGCATCGAGCGCTACCGATCACAGTCCCACCCTGCCGCGGATAAGTCATATAACAAGTCAGAATCCAATTCAAGACAAATGGGACACTGTAATCTCACACTAAATCACAGATCCTGATGTTAATATTAGATACATTAGTTATCTGAGATGGAAGTTTCAGATATTGGGAAACAGAACAAGTTCTCCCTTGAGACAAATTTTTGATGCATTTTGTGAACTGCAATCATTCTCAGCTAGATAGATATACAGCAGTGGTTCCCAACTTATGGGTAGTGGCTCTCACAAGTGGTCACAAAAAAATAGGGCTGGATGATATATCAAATTAATGTGATTAATTCCATTTTTTGTTATTGCATGATGTGTGAAATGTCTAAATCAGGAAAATCAAGTTATTAAAATATACACAAAAAGTTTATTTTTAGTCAGTTTAGTAACAAAGATGGCTGGTTTTGAGACACAACAGTCCTGTAAACAGTGATGTGAATAGTTACACTACATGCACACCTGTTACATAGTTACTGTCGTGTGTTTGGGTGCATAGCTGTCTCTGGCTATCTCACAAGGAATTTAATAGTCATCTCTCCGAGAAGGACAGACTAAAAATGACTCTGCAACCGGATCTGTGCTTTTGAGTTGTGTTTGTTGACAAGGCATTATCTCTGGTTATCAGAGCTGAAGCGCTGGGAGTCGACTGAACAGTTTCCAGATTCTACTTTGTTCAGTTTGTCCCTGCGTGCCGTGTACACACTAGCAGCAGTCTGCAGATATCAGGCTGATGTTTTGTCATGAAAAACAGACAAAAAAAAGCAGGAGATTCATTAGTGAGCTGACTTCTCTGCTCTGTCTGTGCTGAAACGCATTATTAAATGTGCTCTGCTTAGTTGAAACCTGTGTGGGTTAACCTGTATTTTATGCATAATGATGGTGCAGGTGCTTTTATTATTCTGCACAACTATCTAAAAATATGATGTTATAATCTTGCACTTTGCAGGCAAACAAAAATTAATTAAAACAGACCCCAAGCTTGAAAAAGGAATGTATCATAGTTTTTTGGCCATATCAACTAGCCCTATGAGCATATAATTTAAAAAACAGTCTGCTACAGAAAATTAGGTTTACTTCTGAGACTTTTCTCTAAAGATTATTCAAATGAAACAGTCTGAAAGGGGAAAATCACTTTGATTGAACTGCTTAAAATTCATAGACATGAACCCTGCGAGAGACACAGCTTTGTATAGAGGGTTCATAAGCAAAAAAAAGGTTGGAAACTACTATTAATGAAGAACCTGGACATCTCAGGATACACAATACTATGATGTAGGTTAAACAAAACAATAAAAAAACAACCAGTTTGCTTCAGAAAGAATAGCACATGCCCTTCCACACATTTGCTGCATTAATTCAAGACAACGAATGCCAAATGGGCAGTGTGATTGTTATACTTTTCTCATTATTAGTGCAACTTGCTGCTTGTTTAACACCTAAGGCTTAATGATGACCAAAGCACATGCAGCAAGGCCCCTTACCAGGTTATAACCTTTTTTAGACAGGCAGGGAGAGAAGAGATGAGAGGAGATGGATGAAATAATAAAACTCCTATTAAAACCATAGAAAAGAAAGAGAGATAAAGGTTTAAGAACCAGATAGAAACAACAAAAACTCTAAATCATAATACAGTTAACATCAGCTAACATCTTTCAGGGACACTATGAGCCTCACAGAAGACATTTTGACATAACACATGACAGGTGTAATTAATAACATTAATGATGGCTGAGTTCTTCAGTTTCAGGGTCCTGGTATTGTGCGTGCTGACTCACTGTCATGACTTACTGGGACACTTGAATAGAGCAGAGCCATTGTTAATGTGATTGGTAACACCTGCGCTTTTCCTGCAATGACCAGTCAACATATCTGCTGTAACAAAAAGGCTGATTATAGTTATCTTTACCACTGCTATCAACAGTGACAGATGACTTCATTTTATAACCTACCAGTTGGATGATGTTGGTCACACTGTGCCAGTGTGCCAGTTTGATGTTATCTCCTCCATCCACCAGGCCCTGGTAGCCCTAAAAAGTAATTTCCAGATTGTGAAAATGTTAAAAATCAGCATGCATCCACACGTCCAAATGCTATTCCAACTCCTACATGGGCTGACCTCACTCAAACAAGGTTGAACACCTCACCATATAAGATATATGTTCAATATAAACTGGATGAAGCAGCTTGTTTACCTCATAAATAAGGTAGACCTTGGCCCCCACATAGATGCCCATTCGGGTCACAGCTCGCACAGCAGCATTCATCCCTGAACCAAGGACAAGTGAACACATATAGATTAGATTCTGGTCTATATGGCTGCAACTAACGATTATTTTCATTATTGATTCAGTCAGTCAATAAAATATCAGGAAATGGAAAAAAAGAGTCCATCACAATTTCCCAGGGGTCAAGGTGATGTCTTCAAATGTTTTGTCTGACCAACAGTCCAAATCCCAAAGATATTCAGTTTGCAATGATAGCAAACAAAAACGGATTATCCTAACACTGCCACAAATTATTATTTTCATTATTGATTAATATGACAATTATTTTCTCAATTAATCATTTTGTCTATAAAATGTCATGTTATTATTTCTTAGAGCTCACGGTGACATCCTCGCATGTCTTGTTTTGAGTCCAAAATCCAAAGAGATTTAGTTTTCTATCATGTACGACACAGAAAAGCTTCAAATCCTCACATTCGAGGAGCTGCAACCAGCAAATGTTTTAGCATTTTTGCTTGAGAAATGAATGATTAATTGATTATCAAAATAGTAGCACATTAATTTTCTGTTGATCGACTAATCAACTAATTGTTAAACTTTACAGGTCTGATTCTCATATCATTTCACCAGCGGTGGAAAGTAACTAAATACATTTACTCAAGTACTGTACTTCAGTACAGTTTTAAGGTACTTGTATTTTACTTGAGTATTTCCATTTGATGCTACTTTATACTTCACTCCACTACATTTCAGAGGGAAATATTGTACTTTCTACTCATTTATTTGGCAGCTTTAGTTACTTTTCATATGATTTGACACAATGGATAATATAACAAGCTTTTCAAACACACCACACTGTTAAAGATGAAACCAGGGGGGTGTTCCATCAGGCTGGCTAACAGGATAGCCTGGCTTATTTCGATAAGCCTCTCTAATTTAAGTGAGAGTTAAGTGAGAGACCCTTTGGAGGGGCCCGACCCCTAGGTTGGGAACCACTGGACTAAACTAGCTAACTGTATATAAAGTAGTTCGAACTAGCTTCACCCCCAGCAGCTACAACAGTAACATGCTGCTCTAACACTAATGCTTCAGTATTAATAATCTAATGATGTCATATATAATAATATATCAGTCAGAAGGACCAAACCACTACTATTACTGCAATACTTTAACTACATTTTGCTGCTAATATTAATGTATTTTTACTTAAATAGGATTTCTCATGCAGGACTTTTATTTGTTATGGAGTATTTTTACATTGCTGTATTGGTACTTTTACCACAGTAAAGGATCTGAATACTTCTTCCACCATTGCATTTCACACAAGCTGTTGCACCATCGCCTTGCATGACGAAATCAAACAGTCTGGTGGAAATTACTTAATTATCTCTTACTGGGCAAAGGTGCCATTGCCCAGTAATAGATAATTAATATTTAAAAAACGCTCTATGGAGACTGTAATCACAATCCAGACTCTCAAACATATTTTAATTTTTTTTAATGCATGCAGCCTATGGGCTACACAACCTTTTTTGTTGCATTGTTTTGATGTATGATTTGTTTGTTCTGAGTTGTAGAGTCTGGTGTGGAGGTTTTATTTCCTGTACCAGAAAATGTAACGTTACCAGTAAAGTGTCAAGTGTGATCCACACATCTGAAGGTTACACAGCTGTCCAACTGACATTTTGCTGAGACTGTCAGTCAGTTTTCAGTTCAAACTGTTGTTATTACCTGCGTATGTTAATATTGATTGCAGAAACTTATATTAATATCTAGATTTGTACTTAAAGGCTACTACCTGTATTATAAAGTCAACTTTGAGGGTGTTTTTGATTCACCTTGTGCATCTCCACCGCTGGTCAGCACTGCTATGGCCCGACCAGCCCCCGTCATCTTCAGCTTCTCCAGGTCCATCGAGGACATTTTGACCCCGTCACCTAGCAACAACTAAACTTGGAGAAAATGTAAAAACTGTCCGTTAACAAGCAAGAAAAAGTGGTTTGTTTCGTAACTCCAGTTTGATCCAGAGGTCGTTTCCTCGTTGGCAGCGGGATGAGCCCTCAGTCCGCCCACAGACACTCTACCCCGGGGTTTGACTCCTCCCCGTCCAGAAGAGAGCTCCGTAAGTACAGGGAGCGTTTGTTCTATAGTCCCGCACCGTCCGGCGACTTCCTGTCTCTGTTTTAGTACTTGTTTTAAAACAAACCCCTCCCGCTCGTCAAACCCTGAGGTCACAAGGAGGAAAACTGACAACCGCACGTACAACACGGAGGATTAATTTCGACAGGTTTTATTACGCCAATCATACCAGAAGAAACCCGCCAATTATGGAGGAGAAAAAATGACTATAGTATAAATAAATAAATTAATACATTTTGGACATAATTAAATGAATGTCTTGAATTTATTTCAAAATTACCATACATCAGCTTTTACTTAGGCTATTTCTGGTATTTTTACATGTATTTATTTCTGTATTTCTTCATTTATTTATTTATACTGAAGTAATTTTCCATTCAATTGCACACATATGGATATAAATATAATGTATCAGACGTAAAGAAAACAATGCAGTTTAATTTAATTAATTTGCCTTAAAGGACAGGTTCACAATTTTTCAAGTCTGTCTTAAAACAACAGTCGGGGTCAATATAAACACAGTAAGAGGTTTTCCTTGCTGTAATTATTCCTCCTTTTCATACTGGCTGTTAAAAGTTCCTCATCAAATGCACTTTCAATGTAAGTGACGGGGGCCAAAATCCACTGTGTGTCCACACAATCACTTAGTGCAAAAATGTATTTAAAAGTTGATCTGAAGCTTATATGAGGCTTCAGCAGTCTGAGTTAGTCATATCAGGTAGATATCTGCCACATTTACAGTCCTGGTCAATATTTTGTACATTTAATTTAATTCTCCTCAATTTAAAATTTAACCTGTGGCAGCTCTTCTCTCTTAGAATATATTCTGCATATTTTTATTGTACATTTCTTTCCTTCTTTCTTATATTATTTAGGATTACTTAATTTTGTGTATATTTTTGACTATTTTGCACCACAACACTAAGGGAAATTCTTTGTATGTGACAACCTGTACAACCCGTACAACCAGACTATAATGTTGAAAGATATCTACTTGATCTGACTCTTTGGACAGCTGAAGCTTCATATTAGCGTCAGGTAAACTTTTAAATTAACTTTTGCACAGAGGGAGGACTGTGGATTTTGGCCCCAATCACTTACATTGTGAGTATATTATGAAGGGATCCTCTAATAGTCAGTATGAACAGGAGGAATGATGATGGCAAGAAAAACATGTTTCAGTGTTCATTTGGGCACCTGAATGTTGTTTTAAGACAGACTTGAAAAATTGTGAACTCGTCCTTTAAAAACCTATAGTTGATATAGTTTAGGGCTACTTTCATTTCCTGTTTTGGTTTATGTTTAACAACATAATGTGACCTCTGGCTAGCTTATTTTACGATAAGGTAGGACATTTTTGTGCCATAATGTTCTCAGTAAAATAGATATATGCATAGTACATAGTACATATATACTGACAACAGCTAACAGTATTGTCAGCTGCCAGGTTTTGCTGAAAAGTATAACAATTTTGATCCTTAAATTGTAAGTTAAAAAAAATGTCATATGTACAGTATGTATATAATGTATTATTAATGTTCATATCAGGGCCATAGCTACCAGTGTTGTTTCTGGAAATTTTGGTATTTTAATGACCAGAGGAGGATTTACTAACAATTAAAGAGGTCATACATCATGTTTTTAAGGCTAATTCTTTAAATGTGATTAGTATTAGAATGAAGTTGCCCGCCACCGAAAAATGTTTTTGCTCAGTATTTCCTGGATGTTGGAGCTTCACATTAATCTTCTGAAGAGGGAAAGTTTCTCTGTGCTCACCCCTTAATGATTCTGAATTTTTCCAGAATCAATGCAGTGAGAGGGAGTACAATTTCAAACAAGCTAATTGAACTTTGTGGAAAAACCATATGTGTGACCTCAATATTCCTAAAATCCTGGATATGGTCCTGAACATATTATGTTTATATATCATAAACAAAAAAAGACAAGTACAGTAGTTTTTTATGAATAAAATAAAACATGCAAGACTATTATAGTAATTATAAAACCCAATAAATCTACGGATTCATCTGTCAATTAATACAAATTATAGGCAGAGTTGATAAAAAAAAATCAGCAATAATCTTGGTCACAAAAGAGACAGGCCATAAGGTGTTGGGTACAGTACATCAGCATTTATTCCATGCACTTGCTTGCTCGGATTTTATTCTCCCAGATACCCACTGTACTGTACACTGGATAATACAGGGAACTGACAGGATTGGTTGATCGTAATGCCATTCAACAGGAAGGGGGGGTTGGAAATGAGAGTAACAAAGAAACAGATGTTCGATACATGGGATGAGGCAACATGATGTCCACAGTTAGAGACAATTTCACAGAAATTCAGATGTAAGTAAGTGGGGGTTTTTTTGATTAAAAATGAGAGGAAGGGGTCATTGCAGAAGTATAGAAATCTGCATCACACATGCCTTCAGGCTTACAGTCTCATTAACCCTGCGGTTAAAGTCCTCTGACTGGCTTATGTTTGAAACAAAAGTGATTATGATAAGAAAAATATTGTAACACCAGATGTTGCAGTGTACTGATGTAAAGTCTGCTAAATCCATACTTCATCTACAATGGCGATCTAATTGATCAACGGTCCCCTGCAGGGTCAAAGATATGACGATGCTTTCGTTCTACCACACAAATACTGTCCTCTTCCCATACCAATTCATTGTGCTTCCTTTAAATAATACTTTTCAGGAGAAATCATAGATCATGACGTTTCTAAAGCTGCCTGAAATTAAAAAGAACACTACACCTTACCAGTCATTCATAATAAATTAATTCAATAATCATGTAGGCCAGCTACAAAGAAAAAACAAAAAGAATCAAAATTAAATTAAAAACTTTACAACAATCATACTTCACAGCATATATGCCAGAAAGACAATGTTAACAGCTTGATCGGATTACCCAGTCATTACAATACACTATAGGTTATTTCACACAAACGTAAACAGAGTGAAGAAGGTTGAAGGAGGCTCAAGGAAAGGCAGCAGCTGTTTTTCAGTACCAAGCCTTTCCAAAGCTTTCAAGCAAAAGGTAATTATCCATCAGTACAGTTTTAGATTCACCTTGTGATACTGGGTTTATATGACTCACAACCTCCTGCAGTGTTCAATACTGATGTAATACACTTTAAAGAATTTCCTGCTCATTTTTAACCAGTCGGCTGGTTGTTGGTGACAGAAGCCCGAAGCTCTGTCAGAGCTGTGCGATACGTTAATGAGAGAGGACAAAAAAACAGGTCACATTACATTTACAGATGTTTATATACAGGAGTAACTAACACTGAGATGAGGTTGTTGAAAACCAAGAGCAGCTTAATGCTCTGTGGCCTTGTCTCTGGCTTATATTCCGTATTTAAGAATCTCAGCCGTCTGCATACACTTGAGCTGACATCTTGACATCATTATCGTTAAATTCAACCCTGGCTCGCTATTTTTCAACCGCAAAATCATTAAGGTGAATGACAAACACTCAGACAGGGATAATAAGAAAGCTCTCACAGATGCAGTATCCCCTTTTCAAAGACAACGAGACCTAAAAAAAAAAGTAATATTGCTGGGCTTCTAGGATTTGGATGGTCTGCGTTGGGTAGAAAAAGGAGTGGAGCCAGGACATTTACATAACACAAGGTAATGTAAGTCATTGTAACTGTCGCCATCAAGTGGCTGTTGATATATTGCTCCCGTTCTCAATCAGCAACACAAAACCTGAGCATCAAACTCTGGAAAGGTGAGTTCACAAAAATGGGACAATTTAAGAATATAGGATCTATAAGCTGTTTGACTTGTTGCTCTCCACTAGCCAGCAGTCACTATGTTGTGTCTAGCCAGCTAGACGCTCCGGATCCTGAGCGAGCAACCTCTTCTCACCCAACCTATGTTATTGCTGTTTTGCACAGGACACACTTAGCATTTTTTGGACACCTACACAGTTCCATGCCACACATGGATAGTATGAATTACCCTGCTAGAAAATGGTACATGAGATGCTTCACTGAGGGACTTTAAGAAATGGGATACTGCACCTGGAGCGCAACTAAAAGGGTCTACATCTCTACGTAACATTAATGTTCGTTACAGCAATAAAGGGTTGAACATCAAGGCTATCCATAAGACCTTTAAATATTCCTGCACGGTCCATAATATGTGCCACTCAAAGAACATTCCAACATACAATAATTGGTCCGGTCCTGTTTCTAACAGTCCGCAAACAATCCTGAGATGAGACTTGAAACTGTAATGTCTAATGGAGAGGAAGGGGCTTTGTGTACACACACACACACACACACTGATAACTCCCTCAACACCTCTGGTCATGACATCTGATTGATGATGACAATGACGTCTTGAGGAAAAGGACGAGCTGGATCACAGAGAAAGAGTCTCTTTTTTTTCTTAATTTATTTTTTTCCTTAGCTGTCAGTTGAGTCTTCATCTCTGTTCACTCTGCTTGCTTGTCCACTTCATGCAGTCTTCTGGCAGCTTTTGCATTTTGCAGGCTGCACAGGCATGCGAGGACAGTTCAGTGAGGGTCCTGATGACTAGAAACGTGTGGTGGTGTTGGGGAGGGAGTCCGGTTGCGAGGCAGGTTGTTCATGCTGGTGTTCACACTGTTTTCATGAGCTCCCAGTTCCCCACCCGCCATGGTGGGGACGGGATGGAGGTGGGTGGGGGAGGCAGGGTAACAGGGCTCTGCACTCATGATAAAGCAGGTTGGTCGTACTGTAGTAAGAGAGAGTGCTTGTTGGTTGGGGTTTTCGGTCTAAATCAATAAGATGCAGAGAGTGACTGCAGCCAGATAAAGGCTTGTAGTGATGCTCAAAGTCTGGGTCAGTCACCTGAGAGGCCAAAAACTACAGTGATGTGACTCCTCACTGCTAGCTGTCAGCCTCACACTTCTCATCATCATCAACTGCATCTTCATCCAGTCCCAGTCTCTCTCTAACACACAGTTAGCCCATGCTCAGTTTCAAAATGTGTCTTTTATTAGTCTTTTTTTTCTTTCTCTCTGTTCTGTTTGGATCAGAGAATTTACAGATGTCCTGAATTTTCCTTCAAAACTCAGACAAAAATAAATTATGAATGTTACACTATCTACTGTACATTATCATTCAAAAGGGAATCCCTGCCATGGGTTGCCTGGATGCTGTGCTAGAGATGAGGGGAGGTTTTAGGAGGGGAAGGGCAAGGGGGAGTTTCTGGGAGAGATTGCAGGGGGCTTTGCTATAAGGGGGCTTTGTTGTCCTCTTTATTGCTGTATTTTCTGCAGGGCAGAGTGGGACACGATGGCCTCCAGGCAAAAACGGAACAGAGTCCTGCGGGTGGATTCACCACGAAGAAGGAGCCCCGACTTTTTTGTTTCTAATGGTGGCATCAGAGCACTCTGCTTCTGATGAATCGCAGTCTGAGTCCCCAAACTGTAGCGGATTCTGAAAGAGAAATGAGATGCAGAAGATGGTGAAACAGTAGCACAGATACAATGTCAGGCAACTGCTGTAAAATATAATTTTTATTATTTGAACATGATTTTTTTAAAGATTATTTTTGGACATTTGTTCCTGTAATTGATATTGTACAGTTGAGGGGCAGACAGGAAATGTCGGGAGAGAGAGACATGCAACCAAGGTCCTCCAAAAATATAGAAGTCACATCCATAGTACTGACCTCATAGCTGTGTTCATCGGAGCACAGTTTGCCCAGGGAGATCTGGGTTTTGACCCTACGGACAGCGCACTCTTTGTCAGACAGGCCATCTGACTGGGTGGAGATGTCGATGGGGATGTCTGGTGTGTGTGACAGCAGCTCATCCAGGTGCTCCTCCTGACTGGCGCTCATCCTCTCCAGAGGCCCGCTGTGGGAGTGGTCGCTGGTGTTTCCCTCTTCTCCGTCAGACACAGACAGGTTCTCTGAGCTGAAAGTGGAGTAAGACTGGAAGCTGCTCATACAGCGATGAGGTCTGTGACGGAGCAAAGGAAGAAGAAAAGTCTGTTGATGAGAGGCTGCTGTGATCAAGTAGTTACCTGTAAGACTGATTCATACCTGGCTTACTGTGTGTGAGACATGCCAATATTACAAAGTATAATAATTATTTTGATTATGATGTGGTGAATGTTCTCTGATTTTCCTCATTTGCACCACATGATGTAACAGTGTTACAACACTAAGGTAAAGGTTGCATGTAAATGAGCATTTTACCTTTGTCTCCTTGGAAACTCCACTTCACTGTCCACCTCCCCCTCTTCCTCTTCAGATGACTCATCTCCACCCTGTAAGAGAAGCAATTATAGCTGTTAATCCATCATTTTCCCCCATTTCCTTCACACAAATACAGACTTTATCATAGCTCGACTGATGTAAGGCTTCCAGCTACTTACCTTCCTGAGAGGTCTGAGAGTGCGAGGCAGTGCAGTGGGCAGGGTGTGTGTGTGTTGGGACGCCTCCTGCTCCTGAGACTCGGCCTTGTTTGTGGCCTCGCCATCTGAAGCAGGATCTTTGCTGGGAGCCCCTAAAGAAGAATGGGTGCCTTCTTGGGTGCTAAGCAGTGAGTAGTGGGGCAACTCTGGGTGGCTGGATGCAGGAGGGGTCTCCTGACAGTGTAGGCATCCAGGGAAAGGGTGAGCCTGGCAGCAGGGACACAAAGAACCAGCGCCTGCACCTGGGATGGGATTGGAGCTGGTGGATGAAGTCCGTTGACGTGTGTCTGCATCCACTGTGGTGGAAATGAGATCAGGGCTGGAGCCTGAAACACGGCGCTGCAGGTGGTCAGTCTGAGGGCTACGGAGGGCAGCAGCGGGGCCAAAGTAGCGCAGGTTGTTGGCACAGTTGACAACGGCCTCCTCACGGCCCTTCAAGGGGAGGAAGGGGCCCTCGGTTGGTGGGTGGTGGTGATGGTGGTGGTGGTGATGATGGTGATAGGGCTGCTCCTGGAGCGACTGGGTGTCTTCTAGTACCCCTGCAGCAGGTTTCAGCACCCCGGGGAACTCGCTGTGGCTCCCTTTACTATTGGCGCGGCGGTGACGGGGCTTGCTTCGGTAGCGGGCTTTGCCAGGTGGCGTGGACACCTTTGGACTGGCAGATAGTGGCGAGGGGGAGGGGAGAGGGTCAACACTGGGGATGCCATCAGAACGAAGCAAGTCTGGCCTGGAGGGACATCCACACAGAAATATCAGAATTAAGAATTTTAACAGCCATTTAAGTTAATTTTATACCCTCCAAGCTAAATAATTTATTCTAATGACACTTCTTATGAACGTATAATGATTCATCTTTACTTTACTGATAATTATCACTTATTTAATGGATAAACGTTACAACAAGGCATTTATAATTCTCTTTTCGTCTATGGTAAGCTGTTAAATTTGCCAAGGGTCAAACCTTTTGGCGGGAGGTAACCCAGCTTTGTGGGAAATGCTTCCTTTCTTCTTGATGAGCTTCTCTACAGCGTTGGACCTGACGATGGGTCTGACCAGGTGGCGTTTGTAGGTCCCAGGATATTTCTTCTCCACTGCCTGCTCTCTCCTACGGGGATGACAGAATAAGTTTAAATGATGGTGAAGTGCATTCAGAGCTTTCATTACTTTAAACTCTAGACTGATATGATTTTACAAGACAGAAGACAGAATCCAAGTGAACTGTACAAATCTGTGATCTTAGTGAAGATAATCCTACTTTTAATACAGTAACAATAGATGTTTATTTTTGGTTGTTTTTTTTTTTTGAGAAACACACAAAATCAATCATTCAGAAGAGAACGGAAATTCTGACAAGCGGAAAAATAGGTCAAGAAAATGGCAACAAATCAAGAGAGGGGAAACTCACAGAGAATTTTATTTATTTATGTCATACCCAAACAAAAACAAATGCCTGGGAAACTGAGACTGAAATATTAACAATGTTTCTGAGAATTGATGGTGATTTCAGACAAAAAAAAAAATGCAGTATTGTTCTAGAAATACAAACTGACCCAGAAGTTTTTCTGCTGTAGCAGTACTTCAAACAATTTTTTTCAAACTGTCAGCTGTTTTGCCATTATAATAGTTTTAAATAGTTGGTTACAGCCTTTAAGAAGGAGGAAATTGACAACCAGTGAAGCCTGATAATGAGGAATGCAGCAGGATAGTAGTAAAGCAGAGGGTTAGGGTTAGGTTAGGGTTATTTATCACCGCTGTGATAAATAGCTTATTTACATACTTCATTAGTTCCTTCTCTCGGACCTCCAGCTGCAGCATGATGGCACTCAGCTCCATGTAGAGGTTGTTGGCTCTCTCTAGTTTCCTCTCATAGTGCTCCCGGATGTCCAGTGCGTGCCTGAGAAGGGTTGGAAATTGCAGACAAATGTTCAAACAACTTCTGCACTTGCAAATCAACATCACACCACATTATGAATAATTAACATCACAGTATAATTAACAGACAAATAAAGAGGAAAACGGGTGGTCTGTCTATTAGTCTATCAGCATTTTAATGGTACACTGCATCTCACCAAGCTATTCTGAAGTTTTTTTGAATTGTACAGATTAGCCAAATGGTGGTGCTACAGCATTTGTTCACTTGTCCCCAACTGGCAGAAAGAGTGCATGCCATCATTCACAGATGAGCAACATGTTTAGTAACATCTTATGTTTCTCTGAACGTCTGTCTCTGTTCACACACCTGAGTTCATCCCGCCTGCGTCTGATCAGCTCTTCATCAAGCCTGTGGATACAGGTGCCTTCGCTTTTGATCTTCTCAAAATGTTTCTTCACTTCCTCCCTCCATTCAGCCTGTAATATGAATAGACAAAGTCAAAAATGCTGACAATCCATACTGCTATCAATGCTACAGCTGAGAGTACGTGCATACTAAACATATCTTGAGAAAACAAGTGTACAGAATCATGTGACTTATACAAAGTGAAGGCAATTTGCTTGTGTTTTTCAGTTGTAGCGCAGACCTGAGACTTGAAGTACGTCTCCTGAGGAGCTCCTAGAACATCAGCGGAGGCGATGTCGAGGTGTAGGAGGATCTGACGAAAAGATGGTCTATTCCTGGGCTTGCCTTGCCTGGTATCAATGAACATCAGAGAGAGGAGATGTGATTAAAACAAGAACATGCACTTTTGAGCAATTCTGTGTTATGCATTGTTAGCTATTGTCCAAAGCAATCAACCAACTTAATATATGCGCTTAATATATGATCCATACTCACCATGTTTGTTTCATGAGGATTTTGAAACCGTCCGGGCAGGTTGAGGGAACAGGAAGGTGAAGACTGTTGCTGCCAACACCCCAAATGATGGCAGAGGAGTCCACGTCTTTGTAGGGAATCTCTCCAGTCAGCAGCTCCCATAACACAACTCCAAATGACCTGCAGCGCACAAGTAAAGATAGACGAGCATCAGTACAGCAACATCCACACATGATTTAAAATGATATAATTTTAAATTTGCAGCATTTAATAACTCACCAGATGTCTACTTTTTCAGACACAGGTTCATTTCTTATCACCTCTGGCGCCATCCAGGCCACCGTACCAGCGAATGACATCTTTGTACTTTTGTCACTGAGCTCTTTGGACGTTCCAAAGTCAGAGATTTTCACAGAGTCGTTGTGGGTGACCAAAACACTTTAACAGAGACAAAAACAGAAAACACACATCAGTTACATATTGGCAATACTCTTTAGTAAATATTGCAACACACAAACCTTGTGATTGGCATGAACAAAGTTCAGAATTATACAAAGTATGGTAAAATATGGTTGAAATGTTGTAACAACCTACAAATTACAATCCTACTTAAGTATTTGTGAGATTGAGTAAGTCAGACTGTATTATTAAGAGCTAAATAACAGTAATCCTGTCATAATTCTATGTCAGCTTTGTAGTAATTATGTAGTTATAGAAAGTTGTAGAAACTCATGTTTACCCTTTTATATTAAAGCCAAGCAGTGTCAGGCTGATATTAACCCATGACAAGATGACCCAGGTTAAACCATTTAGACAGATGCCAATTTTTTCCTGTGACATTCTGTTGTTTTTAAAGAATACATTTCATTTTATAGCATTCAACATCAGTTTTCAAGATTAAAACCCTCCACTGTTACAGAAGCACATTTCTGCATCTGAATCACCCCATTAAGTAAATGAGACTGACCTTTCCAGTACATTCAGCCTCCTATCATTCTGCTGACTAATACAGTGTTTGGCAGTGCTGCAGCATGATGATATTGATTAGAGAAACAGGGCTACAGTGTGCTGAGGACAAGACAAGATGAGCAGGATGAGTTAAGACACGGAGTCTTGTCCGCCTAACATGAAGTCCACTAGCTTTTACTAATTCTGAGAACGGTATTTGAGTTAATGTCAGACTATTCAGAGTTGAAAGGCTGGATTGTTGTTGCTGCCGAGGGCTAAGAAATCTCAAACAAGGCCGCTGAGCTGTTCATGAGCTTTACAGATCAGCTATAAGAACGTGACCAGAGCCCCCATGAGCTGCTGCATAGCAGTGAAAAACCTTTCATGTAGATCAGTAGGGAATAACAACTTTGGTGCCTTACACCAAAGAGAAGAGAGAGAAGCATTTTCCTTTTATTTAATTGTACTTCTATTGTAACCTGGCTTCAGGGGTGTTTTAGGTGATATAAATGTAGTAGAATAAACAATGATGAGAATTGAAAAGGTACAAAAAACAATTGAAGAAATCTTAAGTCTTGTAACTGCAGTACATGATCCAGTAACTACTTAACCTTAGTTATCTCATATATACACACTAATCTTGGCAGAACTGGTCTCAGGTACTATGCACCTTTTAAACTGAATGAACTGCAAACTGCCCTCAAACTAGTATTTCATTCCCCAATGGAGATTTTAAAACTTTATTATCTGACTACTCTATAACTATGACTGATATAACTGTTTTTATTCATTCCTTTTGATTGCATCTGTCTAGCCTTAGCTGTGTTTCTGTATCTGTATATGTGTGTGTGTATATATATATATATATATATATGTGTGTGTGTGTGTGTGTGTGTGTATCTGAATGTTTCTTGTTCTCAGGTCTCTCTTGAAAAAGAGATCCAAACTCAATGAAAATACCTGATTAAATAAAGTAAAAAAAAAAATCCTTTATTATTCCAAAATTACTCCTCAAATTATATTCTCATCTGACAATACCAGTAAAAGAGGCGACTCACTTGGGAGATTTGAGATCTCTGTGGATGATCTTGTGGAGGTGTAGGTAGTTCATGCCACTGGCGATGCCTGAGGCCCAGTCCACCAGCAGCCTGGGGGTCACTTTCCGACCTGCCCTCAGCACCTCATAGAGCTGGCCCTGGGCGCAGTACTCCATGATGATGCAGTAACAAGGTGCCTGGGTGCACACACCCCTAAAAAACACAATAAACTAAATTGTAGAGCAGCACCTCTAAAAAACAAGTTAAGGTGTAACATCTAGTAAAAAGCAGGTCAAATGGTTGTCGACTTACTTGAAGCTGATGATATTGGGATGCTTGAGCTTTCGCAGGTGTTTAATGTCCGTCTCCTTCTGCTCGCGCACTTTCTTGATGGCCACCTCCTCGGAGCGAAATTTGCCCAAGAAGACGGCTCCTTGTGCACCACTACCCAGCCACTGCAGCTCAGAAATTTCCTCAAACGGAACCTCCCACATGTCTGGAAACAGATAAATAACATTTTGTCAATATTTCATATATAGCGAACACTACAAGTTGTTCTTTTTTTAAGTGTATAAGACAGATTTTGACCTTTAGCATTGTTTTTGGCTGTCTATTCTGTTTGTGCTGTCAGGTTTGCTCTTTAGGAAGAGAAATTGTTACTTGCAAAATAAATGTCATGTAGTTTAAGTCTCCATTTTCCTTCCTTACGGGTAATATAGTAATTCAGAAACAAAAAAAACACATGGTTAGCACTAGATCTTGTATTATTTAGTCATACTAAGCAAAAGCAAACCTACGGCCTTGTGTGAAAATGCTGTAACTGTCTTAGATACTGAAACAGTGAGTGATATGCTGTTCCATCCTCCTTATGTGGTTTTGAAACCAACATAGAAGAGTAGCTGTGCTGCTGGAAACTCTAGCACACTAATTTTGAACATTAGCTGACCAACCACAAGACCCAGCCCAGTTCTGTCTGACCACACTCGTATCCTGAAGCCTGTATGTCCAGCTTGTACAGGCAGCCCTGCAGCAAGGTGAATCTACCTTCACCATGACCTCAATTCAAACTGACAGCAGTACCGCTTCACCCAGAACAGCAATATGGTGAAGCCAGGGGTGGCTATTCAATTACAGTTTCAGAATACACAAGGAGAAATGGGAGGGAGATCTGAAGTTTGTTTCTTGGAATGCCTTAAAGGTACAGGGACATCTGGAGTACACATGGTGCACTCAGTTGTCTAAAAGATGCCATGCAGAAATATAAGCGCTAACCTTGCTGTTGTAGCTTGTATTCTGTCGAGTAGGTCTTTCCTATGATGTTCCAGACTGGACGAAGACAGCCAAACAGCCCCTCTAGGAAGCCACCGGACCCAGGCCCCGCTCTGTGGAAGTGCAGCTTGATGTCATCAGGGTGATGTGGGTGGCTTTGTCTCCCCTCTCCATTGTGGTCCATAGGACAGTCCCCTTCTCCCATCTGCTCTTCCATTCCACTGCCACAACCGCCGTGCTCGCAGGACGCCGGCGACCCGGCTTCCTCATGGTCCTGCTCCTGCAGCTGGAGCACACTGTTGTCAAAATGCCCACCCTC
Organism: Thunnus albacares; assembly: GCF_914725855.1. Taxonomy (NCBI): domain Eukaryota; kingdom Metazoa; phylum Chordata; class Actinopteri; order Scombriformes; family Scombridae; genus Thunnus; species Thunnus albacares. The sequence continues at coordinate 17,848,190 of NC_058116.1, forward strand.
GCTTCGCGTCGAGTCCACGCTCAAGGCTGTGTTTGGGGGACTTAAACCCCCCAGCACTGAGTCCTCATCCTGGCCAGGCGTCTGCAGCGTCTGCAGGGGAACGGGCAGGTGTGTTGGCGGGGCCAGGTCTGTGATAATCTGAGGGGGTAAATTAGAGGGAGGGGCCTGAGGAGGCTGGGGTTGGGAGTTGGGCGTGTTTGATTTCTTCATGGCGTCCCCAACCACGGTAAGTTTGAGCTCCTCCTTCAGCTTGCCCACCAACAGACTGGGGCAGGAAGTCCATGAGAGCACCTCGGGGGAGCTACCCATGGTGTCATGCATGTGCATGGGCTGCCGAGTGATGATGAGTGGGGGGCGTCCTAACGCACTGGTTTGTCTGAATGTTGAAAATTACCTGTAGAGACGGGAGATAGATAAAGAACAAGAAAGAGAAACATGTTAACTGAACTATAAAGTAAATGGAAAGAAAGCATATACAAAAAAATACAACACAAACACGATCAGAGCTATTGCCATGGGCCCTCATAACCTCCACAGAGAGAAAAGCAATCCTCTCATTTCCTCTCATAGATCTGGGATTGGAAGAGCTTACATTAATGATGATTATTTTTAACTATTGAGTGTAAACACAGCAGGGTGGAGGAGGTCAGGAATATCAGATAGGCTTTAAATCAGTGCATGAGAGATGGAGTCGCTGAATGAAAGACACTGCAGAGTAGATACGAATAATGCAATTCTGGGAAATTTCTGTGAAACAGTTTGACTAAACAGATCACACGCACACAACGAGGGCTTTACTATGTTCTCTGTGAAGCGGTAACAGTATAGCAGGGATTAAAACCCTTGCTGTGTATTACGACAGCTAAGAGCAAAACATCTGGCACATACAAACCATTCTCAGTGCTTAAACAGCAGTGCCGGCCATAGCCGCCAACACAGGCCAGCCACGCAGCTAACATGCTTTCTGCTTTTCTACACTCACTGACCCATCAGGAGAAAATCTATAGCGTCTTTATCTGCCTGTTAGTGTTAAATAAGACGGTGCTGAACAGGGTCAAGGAAGGGAGACGACCTTTTAACATAAATTAGAGCTGTTAATTGATTTGCAAAATTCACCACAGAGGCCTAATATACCAGAAATATTAGAGTGGACAAAGGCAAACATACCAAGGCATAAACACTATGGTAAACTCTCTGATGGTAGACAAATTAATATCAGATTATGTGTCATCATATTGCCCAAAACCCAGTTTACATTTACATCATGTCATTTTGTCATTTAGCAGATGCTTTTATCCAAAGCAACTTACATGCAAAGCAAGACAATCAAGCATTAGAGGACAGTGACTCTGTCGTACAAATTCTCAAGAAGCTGACAAGTGCAATGACAAAGAGCGTTAGACAGAAGAAGAGATGATCTTTTTTAAAATCAAAGTAAGGAGTTGTTAGTTGTCACCACTTCTTCTTTGACTTTCTACCAAAGCCTGAGGCCAAAAAATGCTGATATCTGTCTGATACCAGCTGAATAACAACACAAAAAATGTATCAATATTTAAAGGGATAAGACTGGCATTGTTCTTTATTTTTCTTACTATTATTTTCCTAAATCCATAAATTGGACGAAGAGACCAAAACCAAAAGCATGTTAGTCTGTCTCTTGATATTTTAATAATCACAATTTCATGGGATTTGTTGACAATAATAAAAATACAGCTTTAAGAGCTGATTCACAGATCATTTAAATGTGTTCTTGATTTGTTTTGTTTTTCAAATATTGTTTGGCCACATTACGTCTCTCTTATCACAACAGTAGAGAGATGACAGGAAACTGGGAGAGGGAGACATGAGGAAAGACATGCAACAAAGGTGCAGCCTTCATGTCGCTGCTGGAATTGAACTGCGGACATTGTCGTTACAGTATCTGGCATGTGTCTTAACTTTTTGAATAAAGTTTACCCCTGCTTGTTCTGATGCTCATTTGTATCTTAAAATGCCAAACTATGTGCCTCATAAGGAAGAATTTTAACCATAAATATTATGCCTTATATCATAGATATAGCTAAGAAAACTGATGAACTGTATAACCTACCTGTCAACCTATCTACAGTATGTCAGTTAAAGACACTGTGGGTAATATTTTGCATGATAATAGCATCTTACATCAAACTATTCTGATGGCTTAACTTTTTGTTGGTAGAAAAATGAGACAATCCAACTCTACAGTATGTGTTGCTCTCTTCCCTTCATCTCACTGTCCCTGTATCAGATGCGTGGGGAGTGTTGTAACAACATGCAATGCTGTCTTGCCACACAGTCTTTTTCAACGTCACCACAGGGAGTTGCCAAGGTCAGAAATCCTGAACATGGGGGCTTTAATTTGTTACGACTGTAGCATACACTGTGTTTACTCAGTGACAAACAGATGGCCATTTATCCACAGTCCACTGTGCTCGTTTACCAATCTGCACAAAGCAGTGAATCAATTGCTGCTTAAATGACACTTTAAAGCCACTGAGGACATCATGGCCTTAGAAATCCAATCAAGTTTGAGGGGGCAATGTAAAACAGAGAGTGAGGGACAGAGAGAGAGAGAGAGAGAGAGGCTGTACAGTGTGTACAGTCGGGAACAGAAGATCAAAGTCCAGGAGGGAGGAGACAGAGAGGCAGAGCAGTGAGTTGGCTCTGTGTTACGTGGAAGGTTCCTTAAGGGGTGAGGACAGTCAAGAAGTTCAGCTGAAACACACTTTTAGTTTATGTTGCCCTCTGCAGGGAACATTGGCATGAATGCACAGCTCTTCCACTTGGCAAAGGTCAAAGTACAATCAAGCCCTCTATAGCATACAACTTTGCTGCATACAAATTTGCTGCTGAAATGCTGCAAGGCTACAACACCAAGACTGGATTCCAGTCTCCAATGTTTGTGTTTAATCATGCATTTTCTGTTTGGCATTTTTCCATTTCTGGACATTTGAAAAACAGAAAAGAGGGGGGTAAGAGGGAGGGGTTAAGATGTGATAAAGGTTCCTGACAGGCCTCAAACTGAAGAGATGTTCACAGTTATTTGCTATGCGTCCTGAACCGCTGGTCCACATCAATGCTGCTTACATGTTTGTGCGAGTGCATGTACTGTATCTGTGTGTATCTACTGGGGGGGTAACCTGAGTGCTGTGAGAGTGTAGTGGCTGCCAGAAGCTCATCTATAATGCAGGCCTGTCTCTAAGCAGGTTGCTGAGAGTGCAGGGGAAGGAGAGAATGCTCTCTCAGGTATCCAATAAATCCGTCCCTTCCACAGCCAAGACAATCGAGCTGTGTGAGTAGAGGCCCGTGCTGTAATTCCACCCCACGGATGATTCTCAGAGCTGGGCTTCTGACGTGGGACGCGGAGGGCGGATGTGGTCGGCTGTAGAGAAACACGCACATCAAGACACAAGCCTGCATGCACAATAACTTATAACCTGACTCAAACAACACAATTATCTTGCCTGAATAATGACTACAAGAAAATCTGATGCCTTTCAACTGCTGTAATTTTCACCCATTTGTACTCGGTACAGCCGGTCTCTTTCCTGTGCTAACAGGCTGAATCTGGACAAAGTCTATGCATCTATATCTGACACCAAGAATAGGAAACGGACCTCTTCCATTAATCTCTAATGGGAGATCTCTATGGGCATAGAATCCCATCAATAATGTCTGCGCCTGATCAGGAAAGGGTTTCATTTACAGTCATTTATTTACTGGACTTTCCGAAAGCAATCGTGGCTGGGCAAAAGGACACACTGACTCTGATGTTTAAAAAAAACAAAACAAAACAAAAAAAACGTTACATGTTTGCATGAGGTGCATATCACTCCAGAGAAGGACACAATGCAGATATTCAGCAGAATGGATAAAATGAAGAAAGATAGAGAGACAGCGAGAGGGGGAGAGAGAGAGAGAAATTATCAGGGGCTGATCCTTTAATCCCTACAGAGCTCTAGAGACAAGCTTGTACAAACACAGACCCTATTCAGTCTTCCCCTCCATACATCCTCTACACACTTCCTTTCATTTGTGTGACCTAATGTAAACCACCAATGGCACAATGCTTTATGGTATGTACATTTTTAGTATATATATACAGTATATATATATATATAGGTTTGGAGCAACTTTGACAGAGAAACATCTCACTGGTGTTGTTACTGTGTGTGCCCGTGTGTTTGTGTGTGTGTTCACAGCAGCTGGTGGCACAAGGGGATCAGATTCAGAGAACACATGTGCTCGCACAGACACACACACACACACACACACACACACAAACACATGCCTGGGGCGTGTCTGCCAGGATCCAATAATCCCACTACTCCCAGCAATCCACTAGGGAGGGCAGTTTTTTTTGTGCCACTCAGCAAACGCCAATATGGTTGTTTCGATTGTGTTTCAACATACTGTACTATCATTAAAGCAGCTGGACTTCCTATAACATATTAATGTAGCAAAAGACAGGCTGTTAACATATACAGACATGCACATTGCATTCATTCTCACAAACACGGCAGAAGCAGCAGCAGCGTCATCTGTGTCTCCGTCACTCTGCTCCTCATTAAGGGAAGCCCTGCTGGGCCCCACAGGGGGAACCTTCCTTTAGGTGACAGCTGCACCACCAACAAAGAGCCAATTTAGCTCCCTATCCCACCTCATCATTCACACGTTACCATGTCAACACAGCATCGATCCTGACCTTCTGCTACCAGTCACACTTGCTCTCATTCAACTCTCAGGTTTGGAGAGGCCTAAAAGCCTTGAGTTTGCTGTGTGATCCAGTCAGTCAGATACAGGGGGAATAGTGTTGTTTTAAATAACAACAGCCATGTGGTGTTCACCTCCTTTAAAGCAAGGAGTGGGTCGCTCATCTAAAATACTATCTTGCTTTTATCAAGAATATTTTTTGAAGCAACAAAGCTTTTACCTCAAAAGAAGAGGGGTATAAATCACCTCAGAAACTACCAGCTACTTAACACCTAACCAGAACTTTTTTTAAATCATATTGTCAGACACCAAAGGCGTATAGAGAGATATGACTACAGAAGAGTGAGCTCAAGTAAAACCCTTTCACAGTTACTGGTCTGCTCATCCTCATGAGCTCATTCCTGAGAGGAAAGATAGATAACCTGCTGCAGACCATTTCCATCTCTCCTGACTTGAAACAACCTTAGCATCAAAAAAAATGGATGGCAAGAGCAGCTTCGAGAACCCAATGAAGGAAAAGTCCAGAATATTAAAATAAAAATTACCTGGATGAACACAAGAGTCTTATGAATAGTTCAGTCTATGGTCAAAGTTACTCTGCTCTGAACCACACATGTGACTGTCTGTTATTCTGGGACAGAGTTGAACAGTTGCACTCTGGTATCTGTACTCTGTTTCCCTAGTTAATGCAGACTCTGGACTTGTCATGTCATCCTGTCAGTAAACAATGTTATGAAACAGAAATTTGGAAACATACCGCCCATATTTGTCTTCTGTCTGGTGCAGCCGACAAAATGGTAACATATTTCACGATATGAACATCAAATAAAGAAACCTCTGAAATATGAAAGCCGCCCAGTCCTGATTTGATTGTCGGGATGTGGGCCGATGTCTAAATCAGCTTTCCCTCGCTGCCATGGCCATGAGCCCTGACAGAGTGGATTGGACAGCTTGCTGTAGGTGGGTGAAAGTAATAATCTGCTGGTGCAGGCCCAGCGGTGGAAAAAGGGGAAAATAAACAGATTCTGGCACAGTGTTCAGGCATCTGCTCTCACATGGCTGACATTTCGCTATAATCCCTCTTTCTTCATATTCTGATTCCCTCTGGTGACTCACCTGGGCTGACTTAAATACCTGGCGGTGGCTGGAGGGAATAGCGGGCCACAGAGCAGTAATCCCTGCCCGCCTACCTGCCTGCTCGGGGTTTGACGGGTGTTGCTGGGCAAATAAGAACAAGGTCAAAGCCCCGGGGAAAATGCCAGGTGGGATCATGGTGGAATATGCCTGGTTTGTTGTGAGAGCTGGATTTCTCAGGGAGAGGATGAGTGAAACTGCCAGAGAGAGTTGACTGATGAGAGAGGGTGAGAGTGTGAGTGTTTTGAAGTCCAAAACACTGATGTCTGCCAGTGAGTTCAGCAAACCAAAACAAACCAAATTGATCCTAGCTGACTAGTGACTAGTTTTCACATACAAGGAATTTGTCTTGGTGTAGTGGTGCATAACAATCAAAAAATAGAAGGTAGAGAGAAAAAACAAGTATCTATAAAAAGTGAGAAAAATACAACTACCACAAAAGACAGGTGGAATAAATATATAAATACAATTTTATGATAAAAGATAATTGAAAAATATGTTCTATGTGAAGAGAGCTGTAGAGTTTTAAAAATATGATGTACATGATATTAAAGGGAATGTACAAATGTTCACAGTATAAACAGTATGTGTAATGTGCAAGTGTAATAATACAAAGAATACAAATAATTGCGTTAACATAACATGCTGTGTTACATGTGATGAGTTCACAGAAAATAAGATTATAGATTTCACATTAATATGATGTAAAGTGACTATGAGCAGGATAGAGTCCATGTCAGAGGGGGTCTCGGGCCTTGTTAATGAGGCCAGCTGCAGACAGGAAGAAACTGTTCTTGTTTTGGTCAAGATAGACCTCAGCCTCTTGCCTTAGGGAAATGTTCGAAAAAGTTATGTCTGGGGTGGGAGGGGTTGGCCATGATCTCCTCTGCTCTTCTCAGTGTCCTGGAGGCGTGCAGGTCCTGGAGGGACAGCAGGTTGCAGCCAATTACCCTCTCAGCAGAGTGAATGATACGCTGCAGTCTGCCCCTATCCTTGGCAGTGGCAGCAGTGTACCAGATGGTAACGGAGGAGGTGAGGATGGACTGTGTGTGATGGCAGTGTAGAAGTGCACCATCATTGGTTTTGGCAGGTTGAACTTCTTCAGCTGCTGCAGGAAGTACATCCTCTGCTGAGTCTTCTTGGTGAGGCTACTGATGTTCTGCTCCCACTTGAGGTGCTGGGTGATGATGGTTCCCAGGAAGTGGAAGGGCTCTACAGTGTCGATTGGGGAGTCACACAGGGTGATGTCGGGGCGTTCTTTCTGAAGTTCGCAACCATCTCCACAGTCTTTAGAGTGCAGATGGTCAATCTCCCACCTGTGGGCAGACTTATCCCCACCAGAGATGAGTCCAATCAGGGTGGTGTCATCTGCAAACTTCAGTAGCTTGACTGACTGGTGACTGGAGGTGCAGCTGTTTGTATACAGAGAGAAGAGTAGAGGGGAAAGGACGCAGCCTTGGGGGGAACCGGTGCAGCATTCTTTAAGAGTATATTTAAAATTCAGATTAAGGGTTAATGTGGCTGTGAATCATTAGAACCCCAAACGCATAAACATAACTTGTGCTTCAAATAGCCTCAGTCGGTACCAGTCAGAACTGGAGAAAATAAATAACTAAGAGTGTGCGCCATCAACATGTCACACACTCTCCCTCCAGCTTCGTTCTTCCAGCCTCTCAGTAAGGCTGCAGCCTGCACTGTAACCAGGACACACAGCCTCCTACAAGACTGAAATCTGTAACTATCATGCATACTCTGCTCTGAAAATCTCCTTTCAGTCAAGTCGACTCTTTGTTCCCAGTAATTCTTAACGATAAAGCTTTACGGAGTTCTATTTATGAATGCTAACCAGATCCATCCGGATAGATGATGAATGCAAACGGACAGAGAGGGACGGAGGGGCCAAGTAGACAGTGGAAAGAGAGAATGGTTCGGTGAAAAGTAGATTAGAGAGACAGAAAAGGGCCGTGAATGAAGGAGATATGGAAGCAATTTTGAGGCTGGAAACAGAAAGGAGTGAGAGCAGAGACAAATGAATGAGAGACAGACAAAGAAGACAGAGAGAAACGGCTATTCTACTGCTGCTGCTGCTGCTGCTGTTGTGGCTGCTTGCGGCATGATACTGTACCGACCACACTCCAATGGGAAAGACTCCCAGAGCGACAACAAAGGACACAAGAGGAGCCGGCTCCATGTGAACTGGGCCTGTCTGCCCTGCACGGCCAGGAGACAGCAGCACACACATACACACACTCAAAGCTACACACTGCACACCAGAGCAGCTGCTGCCACAACAATCCCCCTTGTGCTCTTTTAATAGGGACAGCCTGCCTGACCTGCCAACAACAAGGGCCGAGGAGAGAGACAGACACACAAAAAGTGACACAACAGACAAACACTCATATTGCAGGAGACTGGCTGTGACTGACACCACTTTAATGGCAGCAATATAAAAAAGCACAAAGCTATTGAGCAAAAAAAAAAGCGGGTATGAGTTGTACTACATGTCTGAAGACACTCTGCCACAGCAGAAAGCCAGGAAATCAATACACATTAGTGCTTCTGTTAGCTCATGGGTTTATACTATCCCTGCTTGCTCTTAAAAAAAAGCAACATGCACCTCATCTACGTTTGAATATTAAATTCTGTACCCCAAGCAGCTGAAGTCAGACACTCCAGAGAAAAATCCAAATGGCAAACTCCTCATGGATATGAATATGCAGCCATTAATTTAAACGCTCTGTGGAGGATGGACGGATGGATCTCTCCTCCTCCTCCTCCTCTTCCTCTAAAGCCCGGCTGCCGGCTACTCATCCTGTGCAGTTACATAAACATGCTTAGTAGCAGAGGACAGAGGTGGGCACACACAGATCTCTCCTGCTGCCAAGCTGAGTAAATAAAGAGATGGATGAAGTTGCAGGCACAAAGAGAGAGGCAGAGTTTACTAAAACAAAATGAGAGACTGGAATTGGGAGTAAATGTTATGTGTGTACACATGTGTCCCAGAAAAAGTGTGTCATCTCTGACCAACAGCGTTATCACATCTCAGAACATGTGTTTGTTTCATTTGTTACATCAGGAGGCAGAGGGCGGGTTTTGCTGGTCTATACCTTCACCTACATCACAACCTGTCCTTCAGAGGGCACCGAGAAATACTGCATCAAAAAGCAGCAGCAGCATCACCACTGAGCCTAAAATAGCTCCTGCACGCACCAACGCACGACCACTCGACACACTCCTGCAGTGCTGCTAACTGAACAAACACTGACAGCTGGTCCACATACAGACAGCGCGCACACACACACACACACACACACACACACACAGATGTCTCAAATGTATGATAAAGGATGCGAACTTTCGAAAACACCAGAGACAAATCATACACAAGCAAGAGAGCTACCTCCACATCGCACCGCCTCCACTCAGATGTAACGCAAAGACACAGCATCAGCAGATTACTCACAGCAGACAGAGCTCAGATTCATGGTCCTCTCTCCGCTCCGAGCCAGAGATGTGACAAAAAAACCCCGGGGAGAAAGGCTGAACTGATGGTCAGGACGGAGAAAAACATCACAAAAAGCAGGGAGAGAGGCTGGAGAATGACAGACATTCCTCTGACTCCCGCAGCACCTGTGAGTGGGTGGGAGGCAGCGTCACAGGGTCGCTGAAGACTTGCTCACGTCACACTTTTCATGAATGGAGCAGTCTGACGCAAAGAAGACGAGGCTCATATATTGGGGGAGGGGGGGGGGTTCTGCACAGACTCAGAGAGGAGGAGCAAAGAGAAGAGGGGAAGGAGGAGGAGAGGGGGGTATTTCAAAGCAGCACCAGCTGGGAACAGCAGGTTAGGCTGCGGTGGCGTCTCTGTAAGTAGGGCAGACTGTTTCTGCACAGAGAGAAAATCCCTTTGTACCAAATCAGTAATCAGTTCTCTCCATGCCAATTGTATCAGCATCCCACATACAACAGTGCACTGTATCCTCCTTGGCAAGAGCTATTTTAATTTCTGACAATACATTTCAAGTGTGCACGTAGACTCGAAGACAACGTCGGCTCATACTTTCTTTAAAATAGAACATACTAAGAAACAGAAACAGCACAAAATGAATCATCTGTATCCTCGATGTCAAATGTGGCTGTTGTTTCTAAGTGGGTAAAGGAGTCAACATAATCAGATGCTGTTAAAGTAAACTGAGAGCATAATAATGCACTCTTTATAAAGAGGTATTAAGCTGTAACTAACAGCTTTATCAATAGTTAATAAATCATTAAATAATGCTTTATATATCAGCTACAAGCCATTAAAAAGAATCCAGCTTCTTACACACATACATGACCATGCTACAAACAGACACACACACACACACACACACAAAAACACAAAGTTCAGACCCGCTCCTGCTCCAAACTGCAAATGTGATTCTAGTCATTAAATCACTTCACCTACATACATTTTCTCCACAGGGTGTAAATGGTCTGCACAGCTGCACAGCTCTAATAAGTATTCTACCGCACACTGATAGCCTTCTGTCTTGGATGTTTCTACTACTATCAGTCAAATTAAGTAATTTGGCCCCTCAAATCTTAATTCAAACTACCTGACAGGAGTCTACACTCAGGATGAATGAGAAAATTCTAGCTTCAGAGCTGAAGGGTAAGAGAGAAATCAAAAGGTCAGAGCAAGCATGTCAGAGGAACCGCTCTTTTCCCTCCCTAAAAGGTCATTTAATGTCTCTCAAAATCCCTCTTTAATGTGCTGAAGTAACACAGCTTTATTCAGCCATTCTCCTTGTACATGTGACTGCATTTGTGTGTATGTTTTTGTGTCAGTGTGTGCACATGTACTGACCTGTCAGGTGGTTTCTGAGCATCTCAGAGGTGTGCTGAGTGCGCGGTGGGCTCAGATTCAGTTTATGGTCTTGCTTTTCAGCTGTATACACACACACACACACACACACACACAAAGCAGGGAAAAGGGTTAACTGGCATGAATGAAGATAATAAATTGAAGACAGAAATAAACAGTCATTTTCAGGGTGACATTAAGAAATTGATTGAAGGGTTGAGTCACCAGATAATCAAAAGACTGCAGAGGAGAGGGGGCACAACTCAGATGGTCTGTCTGTCTGTCTAGTATATATGTGAGTGTGTGTGGGAGTGTGTGTGAGAGTGTTAACAGCAGAGATTTAGACCAGAGTGTATGAAAAGAGACTGATTGAGAGGGAGGGCCAGCGGATAAAAGGAGTGGCTCGGGGAACAGATGCTCCACCCTGTCCTCTCGTTACAGGCCCAGACCTCTGGGGAAGATGATGTTGAAGGGTGGGGGAGTAGGAATGTAACGATGCATGGAGAGTGGGGGGTTGGGATATAGGAGCAGCATTCTCCAATCTCTGTCCTCAAGCCACACCCCGCAGGGGACACTGCCAGAGGAGGAGGTCTGAAATCCCGGGGTGAGGCTGAAGCGGAGGCGTCCAAACACAGCCTATAAACGGCGTGAAATGACAGTCTAATGAGTCACGGTGCAGATGGCCGCGGATGCTGGTTCTAATGGGACTGACATTAGGGACTGGTGTGTGTACTGCCTGATCTGTTACAGCTACACCTTTGTCGTGCACAATCACAAAATTAACACAACGTCAAGCTTCCTTCTGGCCATGAAGAGAAGAAGAGTAGGTGTAAACCAAAAGTGTTACTCCTTACACGTTACACCATATACATAAAAACACAGCGAGGGAATTCCCAAAAAAAGAGCTCTAGTTAAATATTGACAAAAAGCAAAGGCGAGACAGACATCAGATATCTAGAGGAGCATTGAATTCAAACACCTGACTTGTTTGCTTAGTGAGAACATCGAGCTCTGCTCTATAGCCCCAAATTCCAAAGGTCAGCAGATCACAAGCCTGTGTGCTCATGTGGAAGACAAGCAAAGCCATTTTGCAATACGAAAACAAGCCAGAAACACCTACAACCAAGTATTTTTAAATACAAATGAGGATCTGTCAAAGCCACTCAAGGTTTCGACAATGGCGATTAATGCTTTTCTATCATACAAGACTAATAAATGCCATGAATGCCCAAATAATTTACTTGTTCTAATATTAGCAGTGATATAACATTATAAATCTATCCGTTTATAGTATTTTCACAGTTCTGTAATCGTTGGTTTCACATTCAGCCATTTAGTCTGAAGCTAAAGAGGCTTCCCAGCATCGTTAAAGATAAAGCTACCCTTGTGTCAGCTTTTACCAAATATTGATTACAGAAATACATTAATACATTAAGCTCATCAATTCGAGGTTGATTTGTGATGACTGTCTCATATAATCAAATGGCTTGACTGTATATAAATATGGATGACCCATCTCCACTTCCCGCCACTATGCAAAAGTGAAACCAAAATATTTCCTTTCCAGGAGCTGCCATCTTGCTTGTGTGGCATCATTTGGAGCCAGAGTCTACACAGTAGAGTCAGGTGGCGGGTGACACCCCACGGGACACGCCCCCTCAGCTGTCCTGCCACCTGATGGAGGTTTGAGAGCTTTTTATATCATCAAATAACTAAATAAAAACAAAGTTACCAGAAAAATTAACACTTGGACAAACATGGGGGGGGGGGGGGGGGCAGGACTTATGACCTATACTGCAGCCAGCCACCAGGAGGTGATCGAGATGTTTTGGCTTCACATTTGGGGAGCTGTCATGACGTCCATATTTAAATACAGTCAATGATCAAATGCATGAATGTCATAAGATCATACTATCAGCATCACATCAAAAACCCACTAATGATATTGTTATCCATGCCTAGATCAGACCTGACCTGTTAATTAAAATTTGATTTTTTCACTATATTTCCTCCATTCTCCAATTTTCCTGAGAATTATTTAATTTATTTAATTTTAATTAAAAGTTTCAAATAACTTCGGAGAGCAGCAGAGCAGCTGGAATCTGAGTTGAGGTAGATACTGCCGCTCAGTACAGTAGGTCTGCTGATAAACTATTGAAATGAAGGAGTGGCTGACCAAAGCTATTCCAAATAAAACTTATGTGCCAGGTCAAAGAAAGCTAGCCCAACACAGGTGATCTGTCAGAATCACGAGTCCAAGGGTCAGGTTCAATCCTCTAATTGTAACACCGCCACTACCACACAATTCTCAAACATTTGAGTTTCTGTACTCCTACGTACAGGTGTTACTGCAGGTGTGGTTACATCCAGACTACTCAACAGGTGGCATTGACTGAGCTGCATCATTGTAGGCTATTCTGTTATGGAAGTGGACAATACCAAATGAGAAATGGGATATACCTTTAGTAGGTATGTCACAGGTAGGTAGGTATTAATTTTACTTTCGATAGACCGACGTCTATTAACCGATAACTAATTGGTTATTTTTAAGAAAAGTTGTGATGTAGCTTTCATTTGTGAGAGCTGTCCAGCAGTCTGTGGTCAGAGCTAACTTGTCTGCCCTGGCTAGCTTGACTTTTAGCTCATGCTTCTGAAACCCAAAGTGTTTTTAATGCATTTAGTCACAATAGCTCTCGATGGCATAACATACTCAGGATTGAGGTACTGAACTGGGTCTTTCAATCCTTCGCCCTCCACCACACCAATTGGCTGCACATTGGTCTCAATCATTTGGCATATCAACTGGGTGATGACCTAATAACAAAGTAACACCTACGTTTTTATTACAGATAGACCATAGGATTAGCATGCTAGGCTAACAGTCTGTCAGTTGTGTGACTTAATATCCTACACCTTACTTTTATACAGTCTATGGACTACACACAGCATGGTACGGCTATGGAAATTTAGCACCAATTGATCTAACGTGAATAATGTATCATAGCAAGTTCAGTACCCAACCCTAGTATGCAAATTAACCTATAGACCGACATGTGTAACCAGTCAAAAATATTCCCGGTGGTTAATCGATTAACAGTTAACTGTTGACATTTCTAACCATTAGCATAGGGGGGTTAAGAAGATGGCCTTTTAAGCATTTATGTTCACATAGGGACCATCACTATAGAAGGAAACAGAGAAAAAAATGACAAGAGAAATCACAAAATAACAACAAAGTTCATTATGCTATCATTCATTATCACAAACAGTTCTTTTGTGGTCATAAGAAACACCTCACACACCTCTGCTGAGCTGACCATTTCCCATATTTACTTTTGTTGGAATGACATGGACAATGCGTCCTGCCTGACTACTGGAGGTGATGCTGTGCCAATTCACTCCAAACTGTGAATTTGCAATGAGAAGGTCAATGCCACAGAGGTGTTGAAAATCTTCAACAATCAAGATTCACTAGCCAGTCACAATTTTGTGAATATAAAATGAAGTCATAACTAAATAACACAGGTAGACAGCTTCATCTGTCTTTATCACAGATGTGCTTTAAACCTGAAAACATTGTATTCTAATTTTATTACTAGAAAGTGTATAAAACAAAGTTATAAAGCCTCCTTTAAGATTTATTTGTAGTGTAACTAAAGAACATCAGTTACACAGCAAATTAAGACTTGTCAAATTTATCAGATCTATTCCAAGTGAAGTCAAGTTTACCAGAGTATTTATAGATGGTGATAGATGTTAAGTTTTCCACTTGAGGCCACAGGTGATTTGCCCAAATCTGTAGTGTCGGGAAAGACAAAAATCTCTCCAAAATGTGTACCAAAACTGAAATCCACACTGAATATTATTAACATTTTTGCTTAATCTAATGTTTATTTTCTTGATTAATCATTAAATGGTTAAATTTAATGAAATGTCTAAAACAACTTCTCAGTGCCCAAAATGACATCTTCAAATGCCTTGTGTTGTCCAACCAACAGTCCCAAATCCCAAAATATTAAATTTACAATATTATTAAAACAGAGAAAAGCAGCAAAGAAGCTGAAACCAGAGAATGTTTGTGTTTATGCAAGAAAAATGACTCTAAAAATTAATGATCAAAATAAATTTAATACATTTTTTGTCGATCAACTAATCTATAAATTGACTAATTGTTATGGCTCTAATGGTTGGTTCACATAATACAGTACTTCAGTTGATTTAAATGTTTAAAAAATGACTTCTCATAAAACAGAGCCTAAAAGTTCTGATTCCAAACAATTATTTTAACTTTGCTAACGCTAACAAATCCCCTCAATGGACTGTCAAGTGAACTATATATATATATATATATATATATATATATATATATATATATATATATATATATATATATATATCGAATGATATATATCCAGATATGATGATAAACCCTTGCACTTCCCTTCCTTCTCAGTTTTTAGAGAGTTTACATGACTTAGATGGTAAAATATTTTCCAGGCAGCTTCTTTAAACATTTCTAAACCAAAGATATAAAAAGAGTCCAACCTCAGTCTCTGAATTAGGTTTATCCCGGCGGTGGCCAGAGCCTCCTTGTTCTGTCTCCATCACCGGCACACAGACACCATGTACAGCCAGTCAGTGGTGCTCCATGTGCCCTGGCCTCGCCTACAAGTGCAACGGAGCTGTAAACCACACTGGCTCAGCTCCGTTATACACACTCATTACTATTTCACCAGCAGCGGAACAGCAGCACTGACAGCTACTATGTCCCCCGCATAAATAAGAGAAAAACCACCATCGCAGCTTACAGTGGTTTACCTTTCCATCTGCCATCACATGCAGTGGCCAGATACATAGACACTGGCCCACACACACACACTCACACACATCTATGATTATTGACAAATGAATAAGACTTCCAATGTAGAGTAAAGTAGTGGTGGAAGAAGAAATCAAATCACAATCTTTTGTGAAATAAAAAATGGCTTTGTAGAAAAACATGAATATATTTCACAAAGTAAGGTATCAAAAAAAGTATTGTTTTGATACGGGAGATGAAACTACAAAATAGCCTTCAAATGAATGCACTGAAATAAAATATTTCCCTCTTAAACGTGCACTAAAAGTGGGGAATCTCACAAAATTGCAATACTCAGGTAAAGTGCCCACACTTTACCTTTACCCCACACTAAAACTGTTCTACATTACCTAAAGTTACTGATAGTTCACAAATTTCTGGTGTGGGGCACAAGAATATGTCCATTGACTCTTGTTATAAGTTGTGCATGCACAGTTTGCTCCTCTTCGATACAAGAGATAGAAGCTTGGTGGTGCGCATGGCACCTGCGCCCCAACAGCATTTATCTGAATGCTGCTGTTTTACATACAACCAACCACTGGGTGGCAGCAGAGAGCAGGAGGCATCTGACATAAAATGCGCCAGAATGAGCTCTTAAGCGTAAAGTTGGAGGAGCCTTGTGCAACAGAGAGTGTATTTTGGCTAGCTAGAGGACAGACAGAAAATTCAGTTAAGTCACTAAAAATAACGCCTTTTGAGAGAAGAACATTGCAAGAGAAGCTCAGAGTCAAAGAGCTTGAACCTGATCAGCCTGACATCATAATTCAACAGCAATCCAAAGACAGAGGAAGACAATGTACATTTTAAAGGAGCTGGTTTTGTAAGACCTTTGCTTGGCTAACTGTATGTAGTGACACCAATGCTTTATTTTGCTTTCCCTGCCTCCTTTTTCAAACAACAGGATCAGACCCCACATGGATTCAGACAGGATATCAGAAAAAAAAAAAAAAAAGCATGAACAAACTGGGGTCCACATGGAAAATGCAATGCAACCAGCCATGTTTGGGAAAGTAAACATAGCTGCTAAGCTTGATGAAGGCTACAGGATAGGGATTGATAAGCATAATGGGGACTTCCTGTCTAAAATAACAGACAGTGTCAAATTCCGTGATGCCTTTGAGCTAGCCCTGTGTGGCCATGATGAAAGTGAAAGCTCAGAAAATCCTAGTGATTTTAGAGGATTGGTGGATTTTGTAGCATCACTAGATATAGTTCTACAAGAGCATTTGCAGACTGAAGTCCTTGAATGTATGTGCGGTGGTTAGCACTGTCGCCTCAAAGCAAGAAGGTTCTGGGTTTGAATCCACTGGCCTGCTGGGGCCTTTCTGTGTGGAGTTTGCATGTTCTCCCCGTGCCTGTGTTGGTTCTCTCCGGGTGCTCCAGCTTCCTCCCACAGACCAAAAACATGTAGGTTAGGTTAATTGGAGACTCTAAATTGCCCGTAGGTGTGAATGTGAGTGTGAATGGTTGTCTGTCTCTATACTATATGTTAGCTCTGTGATTGGCTGGTGACCTGTCGAGGGTGTAGCCCGCCTCTCGCCCAATGTCAGCTGAGATTGGCTCCAGCTCCCCCATGACCCTCTAGAGGATAAATGGTAAAGAAAATGGATGGATGGATGACTGAAGAAATCAGGAGTGCTGACTTTTTCTCCATCCAGGCTGATGAAACAACAGACATTTCCACTCAGTGTCAACTGGTGCTTGTGATCCGCTACACTGACAAAGCCCATGATGTGCAACAGAGGTTTTTTGAGTTTATACCTCTCCAGAGTGCCACAAATGATATCATCACCACAGCACTTTTGACCAGAAGAGCAAGCTCATTTCCCAGACAAATGTCATGAGGGGAGCCTCAGGTGGTGTGCAGAAGAAGGTGCAAGATGTGTATGTGAATGCACACAATGTCCACTGCTATGCTCACCAACTTAACCTCATCATGCAGCAGCTGACATCTCACATCTCAAGAGTGCACTGGCTGGATTCTCTGGCTTTTTTCCAAGATCTTCCAAGAGAACCAGCATGCTTGATAGAGTGGTGGCACACAGACTCCCAAGAGCAAGCACAGTGAGATGGAACTCCTACAGCCGTGCTGTGAACTGTTTTTGAGCACAAAGATGACCTCCTCCAGTGTTTTGAAACCATCAGGGACTCAGGCGAGTTTGATCCTACCACTATGCGAGAGTCTGGAGGGTTTGTGAGGCTACTGGAGGATGATAATTTCAGCTTCTTCCTGGAGCTGCTCCATCACATCACGCCTCATGTGGACAATCTCTACAGCCAGCTCCATTAGCAGACCATCAACTTAGTCTTTGTCCAGGGAATCATGCAGCAGTTCACAGATAACTTGCAAAAGATCGGTTAATTAACATGTATGTTGTGCTGTTTAATATTACTGATATTGTGTTAAAGTCTATGATGCTTGAACAACTGAATTATGTAAAATTTCTGGTTATTTTACCTGGCAACTAAAGCTTAACTTCACTCTTCTGGTTCTGTTCAGAGATTCCTTCCCTACTCTCTATGGAGAACTTATAGCAGAGGAGGTAGTAGGTGTATCTCAGCAGCAGCTGGGCAAGAAACGCTGCACACTGGGCCCAGGTGAACTTCAGAGGGTAGCTGCTACGGAGGTGAGACAGAAGCTAAATATGTGGTGTTGGTCTTTTACAATGTTTTTAATCATAGTAGTGCTATATTTTTGCAGAAAAGTGAGCAACACACCTTAAAGTAGGCCCTGTATAATATAATAGTCTAGTTTTTGTGTGGCGCTATGTTAATTTGCATTGTCCCTATCAAAAAAATGCATACATTGATAAAAATGGATAGTTCTTTATATATTATATTATTATTATACAATATATATTGATATATTGTAATGTTGACTTATATCTATCTCTATATTGTATTAAATTGGTGCATTCATCTTTTAGGTTTGTGACACTATCTTGAGCCGTACAAAACAGTGGTTCTCCTTCACCAAGCACCTGATCAGTGCTACACTGCAACAGTACGACAGCCAGTTCCCTGAAGCAGCGCTGAACACCACCATGGAGGTTTACCCACTGCTGAACAAGAGCAAGCTGAAAATTAAACTGTCATTCATCTACAGCAATGATGAGTTCAAGAACTGCAGTGGTGCCTGTACCAGCTCTTCATGGAGAACAATCTTCAGGACACCTTCTCAGAGACTGCGGCTCTGCTGAAGATCCTCAATACCACTCCTATCTATATATCTGTCTATCTACTTACCTATCTATCTATCCATCCATCCATCCATCTTAGGGTTGTGCGATATGAGCAAAATCTCATATCCCGATACAGGTCATTTTATATCGAGATAACGATACATATCATGATAAAGCATATTTTCTGTAAATTCAATTAAATTACATAGTTTGCAAAGTAGGGTTTTCTAGTCTGTCTGTCCATCTTTTGCGTGGGTTTCATTAATAAATTACTCTTGTTGGCTTTTCACTCACAAAGCTTTTATTGCACTTACAGTAACATAACGAGTGTCGTTGTTGTCAACTCGAGTACTTCACCCCGTTCACTCTGTCCTCTGCTGCATTGTGTGGGCAGCACACACAGCACAGATGTGCAGATGTATATCATGATGTTATGATGGTAGAGGCTCAGTGGTGAATGACTGTCAGCCATCAAGAACATCAGGCCAATCCTAGCCCAAATGATGAAAAATATTGCCATAAAGAGTGTGATTTGCAACACAACGAAATAAACGATAGAGCATAATATGAAATAAAAGACGTTTTTCTATCATCACACAATATATATCATCATATCGCACAGCCCCAATCTATCTATCTATCTTTTTTTTTTTCTATCTATCTATTATATGGTATACTATACCACCACTCAAAGCTAAAATGCAGAGCACGTTGCTTTCAGTAACCACATATCTGGTCAAAAAAGTTAAGGGCAAAATCTGACTTTTTGACATTTGTCATTTTATAGAAATGTATAATTTAAAGTTTTTTTAATAATGAAAAACTTCGAATTATTTATATTTGTATTTTTATTGCACAAAAATCCCTGTGGTTAGGTAGTGTGACAATGCATTATAAGCAATCTAAACACTCTCACCAAACCTCCATACTGTTTTGGTACCAACTGCGATCCTATAAGTCACGCGGCCCACAGTCAGCTGGTTGGTGGTTGGATAAAATGGAGTGATTGGAGGAAGTCAGATTAGTCAGGGAAATGCCTAAACTAATGAGAAAAGACTTGTACTGAGTATGTTGACTGCATGCATGAAGAAAAACCTGTTTGTCTATGATCGATGGATAAAAAGAGGCCGGCTTGGCTGATTGGTTGGTTTTACAAAAGGCAGGCATGGATGAGTGAGTCCTGCACACAACATCCTCTGATTCTGAGTGACAGATAATGCTTGTGAGATTACCACACTGAGCCCACCAACAAACCCACAGCCACCCACGCTGAGAGGAAATTACATAACAATGACTGTTCAACACTCCCAGAGGATTCTGTCCGCACCATAACAATCCACCTATCGCGGATCCGTCGTTATCATTAGTTCAGAGTGGACTGCAGGAGCAAATAGATGAGGACCAGCATACAGAAAGCCAGCCTGTGCTGTCCTCCCTACCAACTGTATGTACCTGGTAATCCCGAGCATGATTTATGGGATTGCGTGCAGAGCTATAAGGCAGAACACAGCAGCCAGCCTTAGATAACATGAGATGTTATGAAGGCTCTCCAGCCTCTTTACTTCTTATCATTTCACTAAAAGGAATTACAGAAGTGGGAGGAAATGAACGCACGCTGGCATGTCATGTCCACGCACACACTTCACCTCCTAATTCCACATCCCTGGTTGGACAATAGAGGTGGGTGTGGGGCTGAAGTGGGGAGGCAGGCAGTGGTGGTTTTCCTGAAATTACAGCTGTGTAGCTGGGGGTGTATCTTGCTGCTGCTGCCTGCTGCTCGCTGGGGTGAGAGGTTAGACGGATATGTGAGGTCACAACTGTACTAAGACAAGAGGACACTGCGGGGAAGAGTACCCATAGTACATAAAGTATGCACTGTACACTATTATTATGTTGCTAATAGTGTTATCAATATTTTTAATCATGATCACATGCCTCAGTTTCATTAAATTATTTTAATTTTATTTAGTTACTTTTTGGGGGCAGTACAGTACTGATTTTGTCCTGTTGTTTAGCATATTTAAAAATAGAAATACACATATTTTTTTAAAGATCTCACACTTTCTACACTTTGCATCATGTGGTTAAAAAACTTACAATCACAGAAATAAAGTGTTTTTACTCTCAGACTTGTTAGAAAAAAATATTTCCTCACATTTGGCATACTGTTTCATTTTTATTTATTCAAAAGATGCTTCATATTATGGTTTGACTCATCATTTGTGTTGGTTCCATGGTGTACGCTGCACATTCAAACATTGTGATTGATTTAGAAAATCTTCCCTATTTCCACATTAGACAAGCATGATCAACTGTGCATTCCTGTTATTCATATATTATTCTACAGATGCACACATCAGATGTCAGCGATAATGCAAACACACTCAAGCAGCCTGTATGACTTGTGCATGTGCTCTGGTTCTCGCTCCTCCACTCGTGTGTGTTAATATGCTCCCCATGAGGCGCTGCAGGCTGTGGTAATTATAGAAGCTCAGCTAGCAGACACATCACAAGAGAGCAGTACATTTAAAGCCATGTGCACTTGCGTGAATACAGTACATGCTTATATGCACACACACCAAAGCACACACACTACCGAAACATTGTAGACGCTTGTACAGAAAAATAACCATATTTTGATCAAACTTTCTCATGTAAAATGTGCTTATGATTATAATACCAGAACCAGTTTTTTAAGGTGGTAATGCAACATTTAAAACGTAAACAATGCAGATCCTCTTATAATTTTATTTTAGTATCATTGCGCAGATGCAGACCGCTCTGCCAGCTTCATCCACTACTGCTCCAGTGAGTAAAGCCTGCATAATATTAGTAGCAAAGCCCAGACACACTTAGGGTTCAACAATGCCGAGTTAAGCTAACCCCCTCATAGTCACAACTGTAATACCCCTGCCCAAATATAAAGAGATGTGGGGCTTAACCCACTTCTCAACAGAATCCCAATCCTCAAACAGGCTGACCAGCAAAGCATCTGGGATTGTGTCCAATAAACCCTTGGCAAAGGGCAACTCTATCTGCAGGAGAGCCAACAGAGCAGAGGGGCCCGGAAGATGGAAGATGCTTACTTTCTTAATCAAGCTGAGTTGTCATTATTGGCATTTAGTGGTCTGATATAGATGTAAGGCGTGCCAGGCGGGCTCTCAGTGTGACAAGCTGGCCCTGCGTGTGGCGCATAGTAAGCTAAGGATGGCATGGAGGCAGGGCCTGTGGAGCTCAGACAGTGTCATAACAGAAATGTCAGTCAGAAGGAAGGAAAGGAGGAGAGGGCCTAAGGGACAAGAGGGGAGGAGGGGAAGAGAGAGGGTGAGCGGGTAAGAGGATGCAAACATAGAGAGAGAGAGAGAGAGAGAGAGAGAGAGAGACAGAGAGAGAGAGAGAGAGAGAAGGGGGGCAAGATATTCATGTTCAAATCCCTCCTTCAGTCCAACATTTGTTGTTTGGAATTTTTCCACTTAACTGCACTTGAACTGCTGCGCTGCACGCGATGTGAACATTCAGCACATAAACCTATGTGAGGTCTATTTTTAGCAGCTGTTAAACATCCACTAACAGAGACGATACATTTTGACCCCCAAATTTTTTATGGTACAAATAGCTTTGCTGTGTTGAGTGTAGGGCTGGGCGATATAGACAAAATCAAATATCACGATATTTTTTACCAAATACCTCAATATCGATATTGTGATAGTATTGTAGGGATGACTATTGGTGCTTTCACAAAATATTTACACAATGAGATTTTTGATAAATAATCATCAGTAATGTCGATATAATGACTAACTGGGTAAAAGCAAATAATAATACAGCTAGAACAGTCTGCTAAGTTCAGAAAATTACATCACTTGACTGTAATGCAGCCTTTAAAACCAGGAAATGACAACATTTTTGCCATATCACGATATTACGATATCCACAATCTATAAAGATATCTAGTGTCATATCATGATATCAATATAATATCTA
Source organism: Thunnus albacares (assembly GCF_914725855.1). NCBI lineage: Eukaryota > Metazoa > Chordata > Actinopteri > Scombriformes > Scombridae > Thunnus > Thunnus albacares. Next base: position 17,870,925 of record NC_058116.1, read on the forward strand.
TATATTGCCCAGCCCAAGTTGGGTGTAGGGCTGCAACTAACAATTGTTTAACTAACAGTTTCCAACAGCCTGAGGTGAGTCCTTCAAATTGCTTGTTTTGTCTGATCAACTGTCCAAAACGCTAAGATGTTCAATTAACAAGTGATTTAAAATAGAAAAAAATAAGCAAATCCTCACATTTGAGAAAGTGGAATCAGACAATGTTTGTCCTTTTTGACAATAATGTTGATGATGAATTTTCTCTCAATCAACTAATCATCAGATTGTTTCAGCACAAGTTGGACGTACAACATATTGCAGTTTGTGCCACATCATCTACCAGCAACCCAAATTTGGCACTTAATCAACATGATGGACAGCATCTTTGCTTATTTTCTATAAAACACGAATTATATTTTGTTTTTCCTGTAAAAATATATTAATAGGCCATTTTCACAGAAAACATTTTGACATGGCACAGTAGGAAAAACACGTGTAAATAAAAAAGTCCATTTAGCTGCTTTTGTTTCGGGGTCCTGGTATTGTGCATGTTGGCTTACTGGGACACCTGGACTAAACAGAGCCATCGTTAGTGTTATTAGTAACACCTGTTTTTTTTTTTTTTTTATTATGACAAGTCAAAATGTCAGCTGTGAAAAATGTCCATTAATTGAGATAGGCTAATTTTACCAACTGACAGCTTAAGGAAAACGAAAACAGATAATTAAAGGTCCTGAACACCCACACAGGTGATTAGTCCTGCCTTAGTAAAGGCATCAAAGCCAACAGGAGAGTGAAGGAGGTAAATGATGGAGGTAAATAAAATAAACAGCCTGTACACGCCCACATAGAGAAGTCTAATCACCAAAAATAACTGACAGCACTTGTGGGGGTGAATCATTGGTGTGTGGGAGCTTTAAGACTAGTTTAAAATGAAAATCCAAAACCTGAAATCAATCACTGAAACATACAGTGTAACCTTTCAAATCAGACAGCAGTATTTTTTCGTCAAAAAAACTTTACGTTTCATCTGATGAAACACAGTGATGAGCTTATTCTTTAAGCCTGATATGACATGACACTGGAGCCACCGCCATATAAATGTGACCCAAAACAAACAAGCCGAGTCTCCAGGGCTGGATTAGAGAGATCAGACCAGCTGCAGGGCCACACTGCTGCTGTTGCTACACATGTCAATTACATAAATACAGCTTCCTGTCTCTACGCCAGCATCAGGACCACCCTTCATATGCCTCTGCTGATACTCTGCTCAACTCCAGATTCAGTAACTCAGATGTTATGGTACTCTTGACACTTGGATAAACATTGTGTGACCATACAACAGCATCAAGAGGATGAAGCAGGTGTCATTCTATGTTTTTTTCATTTTGAAAAAAATACAACAAAAAAGCAAAAACCAACAATTTCTTAACGTCTTTCAATACTTTCCAGCTTCCCCTGTCTATGGATCTCAACAAGCCCATTAATTTCTACCTAAGGTATAAATCTTAAAGAATAAGTCAAAAACATATTAATATATTAGATTATATTCAACTCTATTGTCATTATGCAGAATACAGAGGAGAAGTGCACAGAGTTAGAGAATAAGTTGTATGTACAGTGTAAACAGCATATATACATTTGGTTAACTATGTAGAGTATAAACAACATATGTACAGTCGGTTATATGTACAGTAACATTATTTGAACTGTGTAGGGGATCAGACTGTGTGCAAATTACAAGTTTGTATAAGTACTGTAAACAGTGCAGTAATGATTGCAATGATGCTATTAGAGTGGTGGTGTGGAGTTCGGCAGGGTCACAGCCTCGGCAAGAAGCTCTTTCTGAGCCTCCCTCTGACGCTCCTGTAATGCCTGCCAGATGAGCGGAGGGTGAAAAGTCCGTGGTTAGGATGAGAGGAATCCTTGTTGATGCTTCTCATCCTGCCCCGGCAGTGCTTGTGATAAATGTTCTCAATGGTGGGTAAGTTTTCACGTGCGTTGGGCAATTTTCACCACCCACCCAAGTGTTTTATGGTCTGATGCAGAGCAGTTGCCATACCACATTGAGATGCAGTTTGTGAGTATGCTCTCAGTGGTACAGCGGTAGAAGTCCCCCAGTATCCTGGGACACAGGTGAGCTTTCTTAAGGCTCTGTAGGAAGTAAAGGTGCTGTTGCGCCTTTTTGACCAGGATGGAGGAGTTTAGGGACCAGGTGAGATCATTGGAGATGTGGATGCCGAGGAACTTGAAGCTTGACACGCACTCTACTACAGCTCTGTTTATGTAGATGGGGGTGCATGCATGGCTCCGAGTCCTCTTGAAGTCTAAGTTGTCACCTCTGATCAGACCACAGTGGTGTCATCTGCAAACTTGACTATAGTGTCTAGTATCGTGTTTGAGCCATAGACAGGAACACCCTAATGGGTGAACAGAGAGTAGAAAAGAGGGCTCAGTACACAGCCTTGTGGCACGCCGTTATTTTCAGGGTGATAGTGGAGAGAGAGATGTTGTCTAACTTAAAAGACTGGGGTCTGTTAGTCAGAAAGTCCAGAGTCCCGTTGCAAAGAAATATGCTGATACCAAGGTGAGTAAGCTTGGAGATCAGCTTGGAGGGAATTACAGTGTTAAATGCTGAACTGAAGTCAATGAACAGCATTCTGTCATAAGAGTTGTAACTGTCCAGGTGGGTCAGGGCAGAGTGGAGTGCCGTGGAGATGGCGTCCTCTGTTGACCTGTTGCGGCAGTAGGCAAGCTGGTGTGGGTCCAGTGTAGCAGGCAGACAGGATTTCAAGTGTGAAAGATCCAGTCTCTCAAAGCACTTGGCAATGATGGGGGTGAGTGTGACAGTCTGGAAGTTATTCAGGGCCACAGCAGTGGATAGCTTTGGCACCGGCACGATGGAGGCGGCCTTGAAACTTGTGGGCACAACTGCCTGGGCCAGGGACAGATTGAAAATGTCCGTAAAGACCGCGGCCAGCTGCTCTGCACAGGCTCTAAGCATGCGGTCAGGTATTCCACCAGGGCCAGCTGCCTTCCACACATTCACCTTGCACAGGATGGAGCAAACATCTGAGGTGGAGAGTGTGAGAGGCTGCTCATCTGGTGGTAGATCTGCATGTAGGAAGGCCTCCTTATTTCTCCTGTCAAGGCAAGTGTAGAAGTAGCTGAGCTCATTGGGGAGGTAGAGCTGGTTGTGGGCACAGTGCTGGGTGGTTTGATGTCTGTGATTGTCTGTATGCCTTGCCACAGGGGTCAGAGGAGTTGAAGTGCTCTTCAATCTGCTGTCTGTAACTATGTTTAGCCTGTGAGATTCCCCTCATCAGGTTGGTCCTGGCTGAGCTGTAAGCCTCCCAGTCTCAAGACCTGACGGCTGCATCTCTTGCTTTGAGGAGGAGGCGAACTCTGTTCATCCAGGGCTTCTGATTTGGGAAAAGTCTTTATTTTTTTGTGTGTTGTCACTCTGTCCACACATCTGTAGATGTGATCCAAGACAGAGTTGGTCTAAGTGTCGATGTGGATCTGAGAGTCAATCTCCAACCAGATCTTGACAGTCTTCATTGAGGGTTTCATGTGTTTGATGACCGGGGTGTACTTGGGGAGCAGGAACAGTAAGAGATGGTCAGACTGTCCCCGAGGTGGGGGCGGGGTGTGACTTTGTAGATATCAACCACATTGGTGGAAACATGGTTCAAAGTTTTATGTCCTCTTGTGGTACAGGAGACATTCTGATGAAACTTTGGAAGTACAGATCTCAAAGTGCAGTGACTAAAGTCTCCAGCGATAATAAAGGCCCCATCCAGGTGCATGGTATGCAGCTTGCTAATAGCAGCACAAAGTTCTTTCATGGCCACTTTTGCATTAGCATCCGGAGGGACAAACTGCAGCAGCAACAATGCAAGTAAACTTGCGTGGTAGGTAGAAGGGCTGCACTTAATAATGAGGTACTGATCAGCAGAGTAGTGGGTATCAGTGATGACAGAGTCTGAGCACCGTGTTTCGTTTACATGAATGCATTCGGCACCACCACTACTTTTTTTTACCTGAGGCTGCTGCTACTCTGTCAGCCCTGAAGACGGTGCCCCCTCCACACTGACCTGGCGAGATGCACCTCACAATGACCTCGCGATGTGCACTTGCCGCCATCTTGCCGATATATTAAGCGGACATGGATGAAAAATTAAGTTTGAATGTCTACAATTCCATAATAACTGGGCAAACTTCATCTCCTGAGGAAAATCCTGTGCAACAACTGAAAGCTCCAGGATAGCTACTATGGACCTTGTGGTGAGATTGTTCAGTCATGTGCATATCAACAAAACCTCGGTGGTATATTATAGGTGCTGGATCAATTAAACTGCAATGCACCTGCACACTAAATTTTGCCAGAGGAAGACCGAAGCTGAATCGTCACAAAATAAAATTAAAGGGCGCTTTGATTTAGTGTGTGGATACTATTTGCATTGAAATGAGATTGTTTTGTCAACCACTGTTTCTATTTTAAGAATGAACTTATCAAGATCCCAAGTTTGGCAACTCAAAGAGAGGCAAATGGTGTGTTTGTTGGGGACTATTTTCAGCTGCGGATAAATACATATTTGGTGGGTTAGTGAGTATTTACAGCATCAGGACAGTGTACTGACTCAAAATAAACTACAGTGCAACGGTGTGACTCACTGATATATACTTTGAGATACTGATACTGTACATATCAGGCTTTGGCTGCACAGGCAACAGTTGTTTAGATCAAAGATCAAATCATTGTTGGTTTTGGTCTGCTCGGTTTGCTTTTCATGGGATTTAATAAGAAATTATCAAATTTAAGTTAAAAATAGTGAAAAATGGCCATCACATGTTCTGAGAGTCTTTGGTTATTTCTTTCAAGTCAAGATATTACATTTAAAATGTATAAAATACAGAAAATATGCAAATTATCAGATCTGCAAAGCATGGAGCTGCAGGATTTTTGCCATTTTTGTTTGATTAAACAACTGCAATGATTATGAAATGCTGCTTTCGATTCACCTAATCAATAAATATTCTAATTTCCAATCTGCATACAGGTCCTTATCCTTTAAGCAATGGTCACAACACAGAAATTCCAGGATTTCTTTGTCATGTCTCTAAAGAACTAAAGTGGATGTTGTAGTTTCTGATCCGATGAAGAATCAGCAACCTGGTGAGAAGAACAACAGTATGCAGATTCATTGTTGGTGGGTTTAATGTCAATACACTCCTTGTACAAGAGCTTTTGTGTGTACATGATGATAGCTTTGCTTTTAAAAGGTCAAACTCCCCCACACATGTAGATGCTCGGGTTTGCTGTAAACCTGGTGTTAGGTGTCTTTGTGCCATAGTTAAGAACACAAAGAACACCTGAGAGGTGTAGCCTTCAACACGCTGCTGGTGGGGGACTACATTTGCCTGATTGCTGCTGAGAGTGACCTGTAAATGCACCACGGACCGGCAGGAGTTACAAGAGAGGCAAAGCCATTAGTGACACACGTGGACACTTAACTGGAAATGCCCCACTCAGCACAATGAGGCTGGAATGCAACACTGCAGCCGTGACAGCACACAGCATCCACCGGTCACACGTGTAACGCTCTTTGCTGCTGACTGACTGTCAAAGTATGTTGCAACAGAAATGAAAAGCAGCTGAAACATAAAACTGTTGTGACATCACGTCTTGGTGAAAAGCGGATGAATGATCGTCTCTGATTTGTGTCAGATGGCCTCTGAGAGCTGCTACGCTGCTCGCAGAGAGCAGGCAGGTGAGATATTATCAGTCCCACATCTGACAGGAGGCACTGAGACTCATCATCACTGCACGTCACCTCTGAACCTGAATAGATACTCTGTTGACAATTTATTAGGTACAGCCCTGCAATAAATCCCACCTTCATGGAGGTTGTAATGTTTCCATGTTCATTTAGGAGGCTGTAGTTTGTGTCAAATATGGAGGCTTTAACTCGCAAAATAATTTAAAAAAACCACTTGCAACTCATGACTTCACTTGCACTTACGCCTTTTGACTTGGAATGATTTGATATCCTCCTTAAGCCCTAAAAATTAAAATAAAATATTTCATAAAAAGGCGTGCAATGACTCAACTCTTCATTTTCATGGCGACATATTTACTTTGAACACACACTACTCGAGCTGGAGGGAAAAGTTTATTCTGAAATTGTGTCACAGGTAGAGCTGCGACGATTCAATTAATCACCAACTATTTTGATAATCGATTAATCGTTTGGAATCATTTTTTAAGAAAAAAAAGTCTGTATTGTCTGATTCCAGCTTCTCAAATTGTGAATATTTTCTGTTTTTTTTAGTCTTCTATGATAGTAAACTGAATATCTTTGGGTTGTGGACTGTTGGTCAGGACAAAATAAGACATTTGAAGACGTCACCTTGGGCTTTGGGAAAGAGTGATCAACATGTTTCATCATTTTCTGACATTTTATGGACCAAGTAACAAATCGATTAATCAAGAAAATAATCGACAGGTTGATTGATAATGAAAATAATCGTTAGTTGGAGCTCTATGTCGCAGGAGGAACATAACAAGGCACACCTGATCATTTTGCTTTTTGATGTTCACAAGTTTATTTGAAAGTTTAAAAAAAAAAATAATTTTAAAAAGACATTTAATATTTCAGTATATTAGCTGTTACTATTTTCAAAAAAATTTACATGGCAGCATTAAATTTGGTAGAGTGTGCATAATGTTCAGGACTTAGTTCCTTTGCTGATTGTTGCACTACTTTCTCATTCTTTATAGTATTTCTTATGCACTTGTCTACTTTCAGTTGTTTCTTACTCTAATGATAATTATTTTTTATTACACAAACAAACAAAACCACAACAAAGCGCTCTTTCTAACTGACAAAATATAAAAATGTAAATGTAAGGTTACTCATGACTCATGACTTACTTATGACTTGCAGATAAATTACTTTGTCCCATTTCTGATTTGGTTTTAGCTCTTGAATTGTATTACATTATATTGAGAGGTTTTTTCTAACATTTACTCTACCCTCATTGATATAAATGGGGGTGGACAAAATATTAAAAACACCTCAACCCCAGTATAACGCCATTTAATTCAAGAGCACCACAAACTACTGCCTCCAAAATTACCAAAAAAGTTGAATCTAAAATACTTTAAACAAAAATCGAACAACACAGTAATAAACTGACAGCTCAGTTCATCACATAACATCCAGATGAAATAATTACTGAACCAACCTTTCATTGCATTTGAGCCACGTAGTCAAAATACTTGACAAAAGTACAATCTGACTGAAAAACAAACATTTCTACACCACCCACTATAATTTAGCCTCCTGTCCTGCGACAGTGAAGAGCAGCCTATAATTTCCTCCTCCTCCTGGTTAAAACAGACCAGAAAAAGCGTCTTTAAGTAGCTCCAACAGTCCAGCAGCTCCTCAACAACACTGTCCACTCGGTTATATAATGAAAGGCGAATAAGAAGTAAAACGTTTATTATATCAGTTGTTAGACTCCTCCTGGTTGAAACTAGTGGCACAGCTTTGCTCTGTTAACGCAGGGTTTGCGACAGCAGATGATTTCTGACAGAAAACTTCATTCATAAACAGTCTAAACAGTTGCTATAAACAGTCTTATGGTCTGATGGTAATAATGTCTTCAGACCGCAGCTCATTGACAGCTGCCTGAGTCTGCACATTTAGCTTCATCCCACAACCAAACACGATCGTTTCTGGTCAAACTATTCCAATGTGAAGGTTTTAATCTCCACTATTAAGCTTTTATCTTTCGATAAATGTCATAAAAATGAGGATTATTACCGTTTAGCGCCGTTGAGTGCCTCGGAGATGTCAGACTGCTCTCTCTCGGTCCGTCTATTTACTGTCCAATCCAGTGAGTCTTGTGAGCGAGCGGCCGACGTCACTTCCGGCGTGCACCTGTAGACTCCAGCGCCGCCGAAGATCGTCTATTGTACAAGATTAAATCTGTCCGCAGCTGAAAAACCTGCCAAAAATGAGCACAGGGCAGAAGTACCGCCCTCTTACCGAGCTACAGTGTATGTAAAAATAAAACGTGACAGGAGATTATCGAGTGCGCACAAGATCATTTATATATATAATATATACAATTTATATTATAATTGCAGGACTGATGACTATCGTGACTGTGACAATCAAACAATGATTTACTATTTACAACACCCCCATGAGTTTATTACTAAATCTTCTTTTGTGTGAAGCTAGAAGACAAAAAGACAAATTATCAGCAGGATAAAGTAGAACATCTGTAAAAGAAGCAGTTCAGAATTACCAAAACATCAAATATAAAGCATTTTGTCAAGGAGTTTTTTGAAAAGGCTGCAAAATGCTGAGACTGCATTCACACTGGATAGGCTTTGTGTATGTCCCTGAACAAACAACTAAGTGGACCATCAGGATATAGAGCCAAGCCAGGCTGACCCATCCAAAACTTTAATGATTATAAATCATTAATAAAGGATTACATGTTTCTCACTTTCTAGTAAATCATCAGGTCTGTAGTTATTTAAATATCTGCATCTATTAATTATCTTTATTTTCCCCTTGAGATTAATAAAGTATCTATCTATCTATCTATCTATCTATCTATCTATCTATCTATCTATCTATCTATCTATCTATCTATTGATCTATCTATATTTAAGAGAGACACCTGAATGATTAATGTGTAAACATTCAACTACATCTCCCATTAGGCTTTGACAGTGCACCTGTGTCAGAGACTCATGGGAGACCCTCTACACTTTACTTAAAGTTCCCTTTAACTTTACTTAAAGTTCCCTTTAAGTAAAGTTAAAGTTCCCTTTGCAGTGGGTGTCAACTTAAAGTTCCCTTTAAGTAAAGTTAAAGTTCCCTTTAAGTAAAGTGCACACAGCAGAACAATACGGCTGCTTCATTATTTGATTTCATTATCAGACACACATACAGTAAACAAACCAGTGCACTCTGCTGGAATAATTGTAGCTAATATGTCATGTCTACCAAGTCCTTCCTAGTTATTATTAGCCAGTTTCAATCTAGTGAGTTACTAAATCAGGTTGCATCATTAAAGAACAGGTTCACAATTTTTCAAGTCTGTCTTACAGTAAAACAATAGTCAGTTGCCCAAATGAACACTGAAATAGTTTTTCTTGCTGTAATCATTCCCCCTGTTCATACTGGCCATTAGAAGATCCCTTCATAATGCACTTACAATGTCAGTGATGGGGGACAAAATCCACAGTCCTCCTTCTGTGCAAAAAAGTATTTAAAAGTTTATCTGAAGCTAATATGAAGTTTCAGCCGTCCAAATGAGTCGAATCAAGTAATGCAAAGTGGTGCAAATGAGTCAAGTCAAATAGATGTCTTTCAATGTTACAGTCTTTTTAGTGCCAAAGTCCCTTTTTTGTTACTATATTTCCACCACAGTTCATCAGGGAAACACTGTCTGAGGAAACACAAAGAGGGAATTTGATGCTAAAAAGTCTGTAAATGTGCCAGATATCCATTTGATATGACTAACTTAGACTGCTGAAGCCTCATATAAGCTTCAGATAAACTGCATTTTTGCACAAAATGACTGTGTGGACACACTGTGGATTTTGGCCTCTATCAACATTGAAAGCACACTTGGAGGGGATCTTTTAACAGCCAGTATGAACAGGAGGAATAATTACAGCAAGGAAAACCTCTTTCACTGTTCATATGGACACCTGACTGTTGTTTTAAGACAGACAAAAATTGCTCACCTGTCCTTTAAGGTTTTCTGTAGGTAGCGCACAGAGCAGTACAGTACAGCAGCCTCATTATTTGCCTTCATTATCAGCCACACATACAATAAACAAACCAGTTGCACCAGCTGTTTGTAAATCCATTACTAAGTTTGTGCTTCCTAGTTCTTACTAACTAGTTTCAAACCAGCGATTTTCTAAATCAGGTTGCACCATTAAAACTTCAGAAATGTCTATTAAACACTTAAGTAGTGTGTAGATCTGGTTGCTAGGAAACATCTTTAGTGCTGTCCAATAAGAAGCAACTAACTATGTAAACAGGAAGTCACTGTAGCATCACAAGCTGTAACATAACTTCTAAAAGAAAGCAGTTTTAGGGGCCAAAAGATAAACATAATCCTTTGTGAATGTAAGTGTGATTTAGTTTTATTTATATCTGCATATACCTGGAGAAATATGTGTCTTTTAGAATTAGTAGTGAGAGGGAAATATCTTATTTGGCAATTTAGTCTAATGTTATTGGCGATAACATTAGTAAGTGTCAGGTATGTCGACCATTTTCCATATTACTTCTCTTACTCTTCAATATAAATGCAACAGTTCCACCTGTGGTGCAACTTGTTTTAATTTAGTGATGCATAAATCTGAACTGAGTAAACTTTTACATTATAACTTGTCTAGGTTTAATCTTGTACCATGTATGCACCATGTTTAAGCATAATATCAAATGAAATAATTAAGTTCTCAAAACTACATTTTGACACAGGGCCCCGACAAGTCTGGCCCTCAACATAGGCCCTTTTTTCACAGACGACATTTGGACATGTTCAAGTATCACAGACAGCTGTAAATGATCAGATTACTTATGGCTGAATTCCATTTAGCTGATTCAGTTTTGGGGTCCTGATATTGTGCATGTTGGCTCACTGTCACACTTGAATAGATCAGAGACATTGTTAATGTGATCAGTAACACCTGTGCTTTTCCTACTATGAAAAATCAAAATGTCTTCTGTGAAAAAGGCTTATTAATTTAGACAATTTGACCCAGTCCTATTAGATAATAATGCAGGATCCACATTGGTTGATATTGTACTTTGATGGTGCAATTTCTTAAATAAAACTGCAATTAATCAAATTACCAAAAACCTATTGACCTGCAGTGAATATCTGGTTTTGAGGGGAAGTTGCTTGCTTTGCCTGGTTGGTAATCCAGCCTCGCTCATGGCTTAAGGTCTCTCTAGTCTTAGTCTTAGTGTGTTATTTCCATGCTTCCCCTCACTGTAAATACTCATCATAATAATCACTTACACTTGACTGTGACTGCAAATGACAAAATGGACTATATATGCTTTAAAATGCCAGCATGCATGCTAAAATGACACGACAAAAGATATTTGCAGTCTATGTAATGATCACTTTTAATTTGTTTGCTGCCTCCAAGATAATTTGTCAACAAAGTACACAAAACTATTAGTACAAATTTGCTTTTTTGCATTTGGTGAAAATCATTTTGCCAAATCCTGTTCGTGCACACGACTACAATCATCGCAAAATATTTGATTCAACAGCACTTGACGTAAATCTTCATTGTATAAAGTTAGGTCGACAATAATGGGACACAGCAGTGACTCACTGGTGGACTCGCTGGTGAGCTGCGCTTTGAAACGCTGTTCGTGGTATCAAGAAAAAGGAGCAGAGTGGGAGCTCTTAGTTTCTCTCCTCTGTGACCCTGTGGATAAAAATAGCTCCCATTTTCTCCTCAATGGCACTGCGCCGCCGGGAACTTAAAGGACGTACAATAATAACAAAGACATGGATGCCTGAGTAAACTGGACATTTTACTGTAAAGCAGTGTACTCCCTGCAGAGTGACACGTACTCACTCATCTTTCCTCTTCAAACTGTGAAAGGAACTCGTTGCTTAAAAGTCATCGCTCTGTGCAGTTTCACCCACATGGCATATCATCTTTTTGGCAGAGGAACAATTGATTATTGTGAAGGAGGAGAAACAGCAGGGGAATGAGGAGGGTGTGAAACCGATACTGCTCTGTCTGGCCACCTCCTCCTGAACCAATGAGCGCTCTGAAGCTGCTCCGAAACTAATGCAAAGGCTGCATGACCGACAGGTGGAGGGAAACAGATTAAACTGAATATGCATGGGACATGAGTTCCCAGCGTGAAATTGGACTTCAAGGACGGATTCACAGTTTTTCAAGTCTGTCTTAAAACAACAGTCAGGTGTACATATGAACCCTGATAGAGGTTTTCTTCGCTGTAATCATTCCCCCGGTTCATACTGGCTGTTTAAGATCCCCCTCAAATGTGTTTTCAATGTAAGTGATGGGGGCCAAAATCCACCATGTGTCCACACAGTCATTTTGAGCAAAAAAGCATTCAAAAGTTGATTTGAAGCTTATATGAGGCTTCAGCAGTCTGAGTTAGTCACATCAAGCGGATATCTGCCACATTTACAGTCTTTTTAGCATCAAATTCCCTCTTTGTGTTTCCTCAGACAGTGTTTCCCTGTTGAGCTGCGGTGGAAGTAGTAACAAAAAGAGGGACTTTGGCACTAAAAAGACTGTAATGTTGAAAGATATCTACTTGATTCGACTCATTTGGACGGCTGAAACTTCATATCAGCTTCAGATAAACTTTAAATACATTTTTGCACAGAAGGAGGACTGTGGATTTTGTCCCCCATCACTTACATTGTAAGTGAATTATGAAGGGATCTTCTAATGGCCAGTATGAACAGGAGGAGTGATTACAGCAAGAAAAACCTATTTCAGTGTTCATTTGGGCACCAGACTTGAAAAATTGTTGACTCATCCTTCAAAGGATCAGTGTGTAGGATTTAGTGGCATCTAGCAGTGAGGTTGCAGTTTGCAAACAACTAAATACCCCTGCTCCCCCTCCCCTTCCAAGCAGTCTGTTCTGGGCTACTGTAGAAACGTGGTGCAACACGGCAGACTCTGTGGAAGAGGACCCTCTCCCTATGTAGATACATAGAGCTCATTCTAAGGTAACGAAAACACAATTCTTATTTTCAGGCTATTATACACTAATTAAAACATACTTATGAACATTATATTCCATTTCTGCCAAGTCTGTTCTGCTAGATGCCACTAAATTCTACACACTGGTTCTTTAACTTCTTCTGCAGAACAATGTGACAGAACACATTGTTTTCAATTAGACACCAAAAACAGCCAATACAATTCAATTTGTAATTGATTATTTAATAGTGCATTTGATTATGTAAAGAATAAAGATCACACATGAAACAAACTATAACATAAATGAACAACATACAAGGAAACTGACAGATGATGTTTTTCAGTGGAAGAAGAAGTACTTGGATCTTTTCGTAAAAGCAGCGATAGTAAAATATAAACTAAAAAAACAGTAAAAGTCCCAAATTCAAAATGTTACTTAAGTACAAGTGCAAAAGTAGTAGCGACAAAATGTACTTAAACTATCAAAAATAAAAGTACTCATTATGCAGTAAGTTCCCTTTCAGCGATTTATATTGTCATGTACTGTACTTTATATTATTACATTATCATTATTATTATTATTATTATTATTATTATTATTATTATTATTGATGCATTACCTTATAAACTGCATTTTAAAATTGCAGCTAGTCAAGCTGGGGTTAATTTGAACAACCAATCATTTTCATCTATGACAATGGATAATTTTTTATAAGATAATGATATAATTTAATCTATAAAGCAACCAAAATGTGGAGTAAAAAGTATAATATTTCCCTCTGAAATGTGATGTAGAAGTTTAAAGGGGTGTAAGATGGAAACACTAAAGTGCAAGAACCTAAGAATTGTACAGCACATGAGTAAATGTACTTTCCACCACTGAGGTATTTATTTCAGTGTATATATGGATGTTTACACGTGTATGAAGTGTACAGCACAGTGTGTAGGCTAAACATACAGTTTGTGGTGAACATCGGTGCAAAATGTTGAAAAATAATATCAAGCAGCATATATTTTGGCTTTAGGTTCAAGTCTTTAGTCTTGCTTTTAATTCTGTGCTGCATTGCAACAGAATGAATCTACATCCGCTTTGACAAAAGGCCACATTAACAGGCAGAAGGAAACCTGTGGATGACAGGCAGTTACAGCAGCGTGAAGATCAGAACTTCTTGTTGTGCAGCTCAGCGACCTGCCTCAAAGAGTCTCTTTGGTTTGAGCTAAGTCTTGTTTTTCTGCTCACTTCCAGCCACTTAAGACAACCATGGCTGTGCACCACCTACGAAGAAAGACACCATAAAAACAAATAATTATATATATCCACTGTAGGAGGAATCATGACCTGAATTTCTTCCAAGAATATCACCCAAATGTAGAGGAAACGTATCAGTCATGACACAAGAATTTAATTCTCTTTACTTCACACATACAGTACAATTGCTGTTCTAAATGAAAGCTAATGGATAAAAGCTCTCTGTACTGTAAATGTGTAAAATATTGGATGCTATACATATTTTAAAATAATAAAATAAAAAGGTTCACACCACATTGTTGATTTCTGCCATAACCTCGCTCGTTCTGTCCAGGTGAAGGTTTAGGACAGTGGTTTCCACCCAGGCATTATCTGTGTTCCTGATGTCGTCCACATAACCCTCAAACACCTAAAACACAGTAACACCAAAAAAGATCACTTGCAAGTCAGAATCAACAAATTCATCACACCGTTATTAATCATCTAATTCATTTAGTTCATAAACATTAATTCAATCTGAAGATTTGAGGCAGAGGCAGGGTGGATCAGTTAGTTTAAGTTGATAAGCGTCTCAACCAAATGCAAATATTTAAAGGTAGAAAATGTTGTCAGTTGATGTGATTAGTATTTCCTACAACGTTCAATGATTTGTGGAGATCTTCTCTCGCTCCTCATCATTAAAGGGGAAGGTGACTTTAGTTCAGCAGAATACTACACCAATTTTATTTCTTAAAAAGGCAAACATCTTCTTTAAGGAAGCTTAGATGTTTCAATGTTGGCAAATGTCTGTTGACAGTGTTGCTTTTAGTGAGTCAGTTTAAACACATACTCTTATCTGTCAGAAAAACTGAAAAACTATCTCAGTCTGAAAAACAAAAATCAACTGGAAATAAACGTGAAAGTGTGCCATGAAGTCACTGATGTAACTTTAACTCTTGTGCCTCATTAGGAACCTAAAAGGACCCTTAGCATTTTATTTTTTTTTGATTATTTTGGCTGTGATTATGCTGTAGCCATGATTTTTGGCAAAGGTGTGCATTTTTTATCCAATTTTGGAAATTCAACCACAGATCCTATATTAAGTCTATAATACTTTGTGTAGAGACAATACTAACTTTCAGCTTGTTAGGGCCATTTTAGGTCCCATTGAAACCTATTCAAACCACATATTTTGATCCTGTTGTTGCTACTGCATAAATTCATGCATTCTGTCAAGACTTTCAAACTGAAGCCCTGGCTTCAAAATTTTAGTTTTTAGTATCTTCCAGCTGATTGAGACATTTTCTCTTTTTTAACCCTTTGTGCAAAATGCATGCTATTTTCCTGGTTCCACTAGGGGCATTAATCCTCTATCGGGAATACTGCAGCCAAGTATATTACAGCTTCAGTGAGTTGTATGTGTGGGTATGGATGTTTAAAAGTGGTGTATGGAGAAAGTGGTGTGTATGTGCGTGTGTAGCCAAAATAATTTTAATCTGACATTGCACACACACAAAAAAGCATCAATTTCAATGTTGTTGCTAATCATTGGCATATCCCAAACTGTGATAATCAAAAAATAATTTCCCATTTTCCTTTAGCATATTGAAAATATTTCAATTTTTGTAATTTTTCTTTTATAAAAGTTAGGGGTATCATCACAAAAACTGGCATTTAAAGGATTAAAATTATGAAAATGAATGAATATTTGCTGGTTATGATCAGGTATGAAGTTAATTAAAAACATTAACTCAGTGAAAGGGGACAAAAATATTGATATATAATATTTTTATGGTGGTTTTTGATGGGGACCTTTTAGGTCCCTAATGTGCTCTATTGATAGTATCTTAAAGTGAGGCCCAAGGGTTAAAAGAGCTCAGGCCATTCATATTGGACTCACAGCACTCTTGACACTATGAATTTAATGTGACGCAACAAGATGAATGAAATGACATCTTGTTGCAGTCAGATGGAAGCAAAAGTTGCATTTTGATACAATAGATCATAATCTTGTATCTGATTGTCTGAGGAAGTAGGTTGGGATGTCTGGGACAGCACTTGAATGCTTTCTTCCTGTTTGTCTAATTGGGGGTTCATGGTATTGCAGATGAAGTATCTGATCAATCCTGGGACCTGTCTTATTCTCCCTTTAGGACACATTATCTGCCAGTTTGGCTGTCTCTTATCATTGCTGTGCTGATGATTTCCAGCTTTATGTACTTCTATATGAAACCAAGGGCACTTTCAAATTTGGCTACTTTACATATTTGTCTTAAGGAGATCAATGCCTGGATGTCACATGAAATTGAATCACAATAAAATTGGAGTTCTTGTCTTTGCACCCATTCAGGCTTGTGAAATTTTATATAAGTACTTGAACTTTCCTGGCTACTAAACCAAAGCTGATCTTCAGAAACCTCGGGGTCATTTGTGATTCCCAGATCTAACATAGGTCCACTAGGCCTCTCTGGTCACCAACTGTGCCCTGCTCAAAGTTCAAGACTCGTGGTGACCAAGCTCTTGCTGACCTATTGGTTTTTTAAAGGACATATTATGCTTTTTGTGGTTTTCTGTTATTTTTATACTGTTATAAACGATATTGCTCCTTTGGGACATTCTATTCTATTCTTTAAAGACAAAACAAAGTGTTGAACAAACCTACCTTTGTTCCCTCCGATACTTTTTCATTTAATTTTTTATACAATTTCTTCCCCATGGTTCTCTCAAGAGTCACTGGCAGGTGATGAGCAGATTCGACAGGTCCCTGAAAGTTTAAAAAATGACAACTAAGCAGCATATTTTAACAGCTCAAACAGGTAAACCACCTGAAGTGAATGAAACAGTAGGACTCACCCCAGGTAAAGCCAAGGTTTGTTGGTGATCGTCTCCAACTGCCAGAAACTCCAAAACAGATCGCTCGCTGTCTTGCCAGCTAGAAAAACAAGTTAGAAATTCTTAGATCATGCATTGCAAACATGTGGTAGTGAAGACAACCTTCTTCGTAGCACTGTAAAGACACAACTTACCATGTGAGCACAAGGTCTACATGCAGATTTGGACCCAGGCGGCTGAGTGCACCTCGTCCCCTGATGCCTGTCCTCCCTGCTGGGTTTCTAGTGACAGATGAGAAATTGGATACATATTAAGACATCAAGACATGCTTGTAAGGTTACTGTAAGTGCTATTTGACGCCTTGTGCATCTTATCAAGTATCATACCTGTAATTATCTAAGGGTTCTGATTCTGATCTGTGAGGAGAAAGAATAAATGAAATATGAGAGTTAAGGAGATAGAAGGAGGCTTGTAATTAGACAGTGGGCCCAGAGTTAGGTCAGAGGGGTCAGTTATTCAAGCAGGGATTCATGGATCACTCAGGACCATTCACGATCCACTATTTGATTCAAGATCAGTTGTACAAATCTTCATTTTAACTGGAAAATGTTTTATTATCCTGACAAAATCCCTCGTTATGAATCATCTGAGCTGCAAATATATCCACACACCAACCCTAATAGGAACAAAGCCTTATGTGTGGTCTTCTCATAGTCAAAACATACCCATCCAAATGGTCTGCACTGTCCTCTGGGGTATAACAATTCGGCATGTATAAGCTGAACTTGACCTAAAAAAAAGACGACATTAAAACAAACTGGATCCAATATTAATTTTATGCAGTAAGGACCAGCAGTTGGTGATTTCATGATGGAAATTTATGCTATATACCTCCCATGGCACCTTCTCATCAGGCACCGGGAAGCGGTTAAGTTTGCTGTTCAGGTAGTGCAACTGACGGGCATTCACATGGAAGCTGTCCTCTTTTTCAGTTTTAGGGGACTCACTGTCTGTTGTAGCTGATGCTGCATGAAAGAGGAAAAAGTGACAGGAAATTTGCCATGTCACATATTTGCAAAATTATGATAAAAATATGCAAATTAACATAAATAAAAGATGAAGAATTTGGTAGCTGACTCGTTGCTTGTGTTTCTTTTGCTGCAAAACCCTGAGATTTCAGACTGTCCATAATCCACTGCAGGATTTTGGTTGACTGGCCAACCTGACGAGACAAAAGAAAACTGGGTCAAATACTTTTGATGACTGCTTATACAATGCTAAAGATGACCGTTTTTTTTCACAAGGGACATCTGGACATAGAATTCAACAAACACAAATTGGTGCACCTAGAAGAATTCATGTGAAATGTGACAGACACAGGTGCAACATTAGTGATAATCACAAATAAGGTCACAACCTGCTCCTCTACTCGGGCCAGTCTTTCCTTTATGGTGCCAGAGCTCATCTCCTCTTCCCTCTCCAGCCAATCGGTAATGGTGGAGACCCTGGGGAAACAAACAAACACAGTATGTATGTCTGGTATTTGTGGAATATCACTCCCAGACTGTATAATGTTATATACTCTATATACTCTGCTGTTATGTTTGGTCAAAGAAAGATTTGGCCTGATTAAACCTTAAAAACTAAAACTACTGTCCTGCATTATAGCGATAGTGTGACATTTTGGGAAACACGCTTAGTCACTTTTTTGCATGAGTTGCAGCTAGTTAGCTTATCTTAGCATGAAGACTGAAACAGCTGTCCAAAGGTAACAAAATTCCCTGTTTCCTGTCTTTATGCTAAGCTAATCTAACTGTCTCCTGACTCCAGTTTCATATTTAACAGACAGTTATGAAACTGGAGTTGTGTTTTTGTCCACGTGACAAATTGTAAGTCCAATACTTATGCTTCTTTTATCTCTGCTTTTGGTTTCCAACAACTCCTCAGGGAAATATCTGGCTGTTAAGCTGCTAGATGCTCTACTATGTTCACCGGCTAGTCACTAACTTTGTCTGTCTGCCATTTGGTGGTGAGCAGGTAGTGTGCAGTGAGTTTATCAGAGCTTTTCCATAAAAAAACAGCTGCCAACTGGAAATGAAACTGATGAGAGCAGTGAGACTGAACAAAAACAGTACAGTAGTGAGCCGTAAAATCAAAACAATGAGCCAAAAGATGCCAAACGCTCTGCAGAGCTGAGGGAAACTGCAGAGTTGGGTGATAATTATCTGTTGGTTTGTCACTACAAACAACAAACCTTATCACATTATACATAATAATTGGACCCATTATTAATATAAAAATATTGATTAGTGCTGCTTTAAATTTAATTCCACCAAATTCATTGCAACTATTTTCACTGAGGGCTTAGCACTCAAGTGGGTTACAAGATATATCTGAGGTCTCACAGGATGATTAATGATTAAAGAGAATAAAAAATGTATTTGTTGCTTTTTAGTAGTAACGTACAGGATAGTTTCACCAATGTGTGGACAAGGGATGTAGACACCACTGCCTTTAAAGGATTGTTATGCATCTACACTGGGCTACTGTATATTCCTGTGTCAGTTTACCTTTTTTTTGTGTCCAGGATGCGTTGCTCCATGCTCTGGTTCTGCTTCTGCTTTGTGGACAGCAGGTATCTGTCCTTCATCAAGGCCTTCCAGGACAACAGCTCTTCTTCCTCTGTCTGAGGAAGCTCATCCTCTGAAAAACAGGATGATAAAGATTGTTACATGTTTTTGAGTCATCTAGCTAATACTGTACTTACACATGCAACATGCAATACAAACCAGAAAAGACACCACTATTAAACACCAAGATCTCTGCTGGTGCATCCTCAAGACAGACCTGTCTTTACATCACATGCAACTGTGGAAAACACTGCACTGGTGAAATGGCAAGAACTCTGGAAAAGACACTGAATGAACAATGAACACAAACACCAGACTTAAACCTGTTCACAACATCAGCTACGAAGGGGTCGAGGTCATTGACCAGGAGTCAGTGGACAACCGGAGGAAGATCAACAAGGACACTCACATCTGACACCAGAGACGACCAAAGTGACATATATATATAGAAAAGGGACAAATACAGAAAAGCATCAATGAACTCAACAAATACTCTACAGCCATGCTAGCAGCTCTGTGAGGCTGTACTTAGGCAAAGTTCTGCTTTAAGCTAAATGCTAGCATTTGCATAATAACATGCTCACAATGACAATGATAACATGCCACTCCTAAGCAGGAATAATGTTTACCATTAAACACCATTGAAACCTTCACCAGACAACCTTATCGAGACATTTCACAAAAAAAAAACAAAAAAAAAAACATCAATTTGAACCTTGTGGTTGTCAGGGGATCACTAAAACCAATAGGATTCATCTTCTGGGAACCATGGATGTCTGCACAAAATTTCATGGCAAACCATCCAATAGTTGTTGAGATATTTCAATCTGGACAAAATCAGATCAGAATCAGAAAAAAACTATTTACAGAATGAAATAGTAATAGTTTTAAAATGAGATATAAAAATTGAAATGAAATATTGAAAGGAAATAAGAACAAAGGAAATATGGACTGTGCGATGAACAAAGAAATGAAGTGTATGGAATATATGAAGGTTGCTAAA
The DNA here is from genome assembly GCF_914725855.1 of Thunnus albacares. Taxonomy (NCBI): domain Eukaryota; kingdom Metazoa; phylum Chordata; class Actinopteri; order Scombriformes; family Scombridae; genus Thunnus; species Thunnus albacares. Next base: position 17,891,354 of record NC_058116.1, read on the forward strand.
ATTAAATGTGACATGTGTGATAAATAATTAAATTATGCAACAGTGGAGGTTGGATGCAATGTACAATGTTAAATCCAGTTTGATGAAATATATGAAAGAGACAAGTGTGGGGATTAATCGAGGGATGTGAAATGTTAAGTCCAATTTTATAACAGCACAGTTCAGCTGTATTTAGGGCATCAGCTTCTGGAGAGAAGTGTCTGTATCTGCTGGTGTAGACACATGGAGGTGGTCTAACAACTGACAGACTGACATTGCCACCCTAGAGCCAGACTGCCAGCATGCCTAAAAACAATCATGTAAAAACTCTCAAATAAAATTAAAAATTTGTCAGCTTCATCAAAGCAGGTCTAGGAACGAGGTATTTTTTTCTGCAAGGACTTGACTAAAAGTGACAATAATCTATCTCATTCATGCACATTGGTCTAGAATCAGTATCATTTTACAACAGGCAAAAATGAATAATACAATACTTACTGAACTCTTTGTATTTGATGGGGGGCTTGTGCAGCACCACATTCCTGATGAAGAGGTAAAGATGACTGAAGATGATAAAAGGAGGAGGGGCAGCAGGGCGGCTGTGGTACTCCTTAATTAGCTCATATCTTTGGAACTTCCATATCCTGTCTGTGTTGTCTTGTACTTCCTGGAACGTAAAGCTACACAGGAACACAAAGAGAGATAGTGGTGTTGCACTGGTTTTATATGTCTTTATTAAACTAACAGCAGGTTGGAGAGAAAATCTCACACCAATAAAATTATGATTGATTTAAGACACAGTGATGTTGAAAAGAACTCACTTGAAGATAGCTATGAGCAGGTTGAGCAGCAGTATGTTGGCAAAGAGCAAGTAAACACAAAGCATGATGATGGTGAGCCACTGGGGGAAGGCCGGTGTTTCGTTTTTGTTCAGCACTGGACACTTGGGCTTCAGAGGATCATTGCCATCCACACTGCAAGAGTTTATGTCAAACGCAGCATCTGCAGACAGCGAAGAGATAAGAGACGACCAAGTGTGAGCCTCTTAAAAGCTAAAAGGGTGAAGTGTCCTGTAAGAGAAATGTGTCACAGTGTACCAACTACAAAGAAAGTTAGTATTATGTTCCATCTCCACTCACAATCAATATTTGTGGGAAAATTCCCAAATATGGTCAGGTACGGCTCATAAACAGCCCCCCGGACGATCCAGTCCAGCCGATTGTCATTGTCGATGAGGATGCCTTGTTTGGCCACACCGTACGCCACCACCCAGATACTCAGCATGAACATGAAGAAAAACATATCCATCATCTGGAGGGCAGAAAAAACATTGGTTACAAGTTAGAAACACTGAAAAAAATGGACATGTCATGTGCTTTATGTACGGTTGAATCAATTAATCGATAAGTTGGTCTATAAAATGATAGAAAATGGTGGAAAATGTTGATGACTGTATCCCAAAGCAACAGATACAACCTAAAATGTCTTATTTTATCCCAACAAATGGTCCGCAATCCACAGATAATCCGTTTACTAACACAGAGGACTAAAGAGACCAGAAAATATTCACATTTAAGATGTTGGAACCAGAGAATTTTTTGCATTTTTTTCTTAAAAAAATGACTCGAAATGATTATCATAATAGTCAAAATAGTAGATTAATTTTCTGTCGATCAACAACACCGGGTATTTAGGTATTTCTTTTTCAGCCATACGGGACTTAGTCAGAGACATTTTATTAAAATTTTACATTTAGTACCTCATAAAGTTGCATTTGTCCGTATATACGCTGCCAAAAGCATCACATCTATAAACTTTGCAAGGGCAAGTTTCAGCACTGAAAAGGTTGTCCTGTTGTGGTTAAACACACATCACATCTTAGTGGTTTGACTGACTGAAATCCAGTCTGGTGGCAGAGAGATCAGCTGCAAAACTTGGTTCAAAAACCATTTTTATTTGACACAAAGAGCACATCTCATCTGCAGACACCAGGCCCAGTGAGGCAGAAGCCTCTTTTTGTATTAGATAAAAGATGTTCATAGCATTTTGTGTTCTGCAGTTACTCCCACATTACATCAGGCCAGTATTCATTATGTTTGTATGTAACTCTTGTGTGCATCCTCTCACCATCCTTCTGACTATGATGATCTTTGGTCCCAGAGTTTGACTGATGGTGAAGATCGCCATGAGACGGAGGCAGAAGACCACAAAGTCGATGCAGAGGAGGATTTTACCCGTATACAACAGCTCAGTCGTCAGCCTGAAATAGAAAAACGTGGTGATTCAACAATAATGCAGCAGGCATGGGGCACTTCAATGCCCTAAAGTGTTTGTCTGGGAGGAAGGAAACCTACCTAAATGCAAGGCCAATAATAAAGAGGATGATGGACAGAACGTCTAAAATATTCCACAGGTCACTGATGTACATCCTGGCTTTCTTCCGAAATCCAAAGCCATCAGGATCATGAAAGAGCTGAGACAGAAAAGACAAATTGATAATGATGCAGTGACAAATATTTCTTGGAGTGAAGCATACTCCATAGCATACCCCTCAGTGGAGGCTGGTCCATAGAGGCAGAAGAGGTTGATCCTCCTCTATTTTTTGAGAGGCAAAAGGGAGATCAAAATACAGAAAAGAATATTTGGTTGAAATAAACCATTACCAAATGTCAGTATTTTTTCTCTCTTCTTTGGAAAAAAATCCATTGCTGAAATTCTGTTTAAAATGCTTCAACAGCGACACCTGCAGGGAGGAGGCAGGAGGAGAAAGAGCAGTGTGTGAAGTAGTGGTGGTGGTGGTGGTGGGGGGGGAGGGGGGACAGAGGAGGATGGGTGCCTGCTGACCTCCGCAGGGCGGGATCTCTTACATTGGACTCAATGTATTTCATTCTTTTTCATGCTAATCTGTGATTGGCCATGACACTAAAATGACGCTCCAAGGGAGGACGTCCTCCTTTACCAATCAACAACCAGAATGCAATATTTACATTGAGTTGGTCCAATGATATTTTCCAGAATTCATCTTCAATTCTCTCCACTGTAAGGCAGAGTAGCAGCAGTGGATAGCTCCTTGCGTTAGCCAATGCAACAGCTGGCTTGTTGTAGCAGCCTGAAGGACTCTTTATACATCCACGGAAAGACTGTTAAGGACTGTTGTTAAGCTAACGGGAGAATAGATCTGGTCTGTGCAGCGCAGCAGCAGCAGGACGCTGCCAGGGAGGCTGGAGAGAGAAGCAACCGGAGAAACAACCAGGAGAGTTAGCTTGTTTGTCATTGTTGCTAATGATATCAGACTGGTTAGCCAGCAGCCACAAAGTTCTGTTAACTAACAAACAAGATGACCAACAGCTACAAATGGACGTTATAACATGAATACTTCATCTCCATGATAGAAAGAAGAAGACGTCAGATAACGTGAGTCAGATACAGCTTCTCTCTCTCTGTCTCTTTGGTCGCTAATTTCATCTCTGATGGTTAATTGTCTCTGTGTGGCTTTTTTGTGTTTTTTATCTCCTTAACAAGAATGCAGCAGAGATCATATAATGTGTTGTGGGTAACGTTAGTTTGCTTGTTGAAGTTACAGTGAGCTGTCTGGACTCACTCATTCATTCGTTTTTAATTGAGTGGTTGTTCAGTCACCTGTTGATGTGTGATTAGTGAATGAGTGCAGGAGGTCTGGCTGCTTGCTTCTGACAGTTTCTTTAGTTCATTTTTAAGCTGAGCTGTATATTGAGTAATAAGCTTAAAGTAACTGGAATAACAAGTGGTGATCCATACGGATCGCCCCCCACGGTTCGGCAGGCATATGAACTGCGGATTAATTGCAAAATTGAATGTCTCATTTAAGACAAAGTAAACAACTGCTGTAAGTAAAAGTCATGGACTGACAGCGTGTTGCTAACAGGGATTTTGAAGAGCAACGATCAAACCAGCATCTAACGGGTCAATGTGACATTTGAGTTATGTTTACCTGCAGTTTAATGTGCTGCAGCTGAGGAGCTAATTAGCATCTAGCTGCTAACTGACGTTAGCGGTGAATGTTTGTTATCATCAAGTTTTGATAATGTGGACAGAGGCTGTTTTGTGCCTCATATTGCAATAACTGAGCATTGACTATTTTATATATTTTATTTTATTTTATTTAAACATTGGACATCTTAAATGTTGTTTTCATTTAAGACCATGGGCAAAAGTTCCTTGCTGTTTCTGGCTGTAAGTGTGTTATAGAATAAATGGAAAACAAAGTTTTATTTGTCTCCCCCCTTTTTTTTTCTTGCTGATCCTAATAATGATCTGATCCGTGATACGATCCGAACCGTGAGTTTTGTGCTCACGTTAACACCCCTAGTGTTAACATGTCAGCTTTGTAGACAAGGCCTATATTTTGTATATCGTACATATAGATAAGGGTGTGTAAGTCATGTATTTGATACATGCATTAATACTTTCTGATGTGAACCTACACTTTTAGATCTGTGAGTGTTTTTAGTGTTCAATCTTTCTAGTATTCAGCACTGATCTGAACCTGTATCACAATATAAGCTTGGTACTACTTCATATATTTCTGTATACTAAGAAAATACATACGAAACACATGTAAATCATGTGATATGTTGTCTGTTTTTGATGAGAACATAAATTTGTTGTCACAATAGAACAATACTATAAATTAGAATTTCACTTTGTTGGTAAAATGACACATTTGAACCACTCCATGGCTAAAATGAGCACTTCTTTGTTTAGAGACAATATGTATATGCTAAATGTCTTTAAAGAAGCAGCCTTTACACCACTCGGGGGTTTTTGTTTTTGAAAGCAAATTGTTTTATTGGCATATAAAATTGCCCCCCAGCCCTGGATTTCATCAGGTGGGGGACAATGATATAGTTTGATGCGGTTTGTTGTAAGATTCCATGTTGGTTTTCCTCCTGTCCTCTCCAATTTTTTGAATGACCAGCCGCCACTGATACCCCTTGACCTTGGTCATGCCTTTATAGAAAAAAGAACGAGACACAATGCTGGCATCTACATGGATATAAACTTGTTCATGTGAATTGTTTCAAAGTTATTTACCTTACTATTTGTCCTATATATTTTGTACATCACAGTGCAATTAAATGTAGTTAAGTTGAGTCCATAAGACATTGAAAAGGGCTATTCGGTTGCCGTTTTGCACTTTAACTTTGGATTTCTGCTCTTCCTGCTGATGTTTTTCTCAGTTCATGAAATCGTTTCTGTCTCCAGAGCAGCTCTGCTTCTAAGACATGTTTGCTTGAGGCTGTCAATAAACCATTGAAATAAACCATTAAGTTTTTATGCTGTGATGAGAGAATCAATACAGTAAATCAACACTAAAGTTTTAAATTTTGAAAAATGTTGCAATCAGTGATGTCAAAGCAGGTACTTGTACATGTCTGTGTGTCAGCAGTCTCTCACCTGTCTGACCTCCTCACACACCAGAGAGAACAGCCAGATGTAGAGCAGCACCTCTGCAGCAGACGGTGTGTCCTGGAAGTCGATCATGAGCACCCAAGCGAACAGGAAGAGGAAGGCGAAGTAGGACACTATATTCCAGTAAAACTTGACCTGTGGAGAGGTGTACAGGTAGACCAGTCTGGACCATCTGTCCAGAGGCTTCGGGTCCTGCAGGCTGGTGGGGTCGCTGTGGACAGAAAGTGTACAGGTGTTCAAGAGACAACCTGATGTTTTCATGGTGAACTGGTTATTTTCCACAAGTGACATTTGAGGCACTTGAGAAAACATTTCTGTTTTTTTTTCTTGTTTTCAGCTAATCAACTTGCTTACACCTCCAAGTTAGGGTTAAGGTGTCTATAAACTGTGAAGTGGTCACACAGTCAGATAGAATCAAGGTAATTTGTAACCCATGTATTAAATGTCTACTCACCGGCCACGAGGCTTTATTCGAACTGTACTTCCTGTCACCTTCTCCACTGTCTTCGACTCCTCCCTCTTCTCATTTTCCCTCTGGATGAGCTCGTCACGTCTGTGGAGATTTATTGATAATTCAGTAAGAAACACTTTTGAACATCTACAGATGTGGTACAAGTGGTAGCACAAATATGTTCACATATGTAAAACCCTCATCAAAAACCCTTAAAACAAATTTATACATGATTGTAAATGGGATAAAAAACATCTAAACTACTTGCAGCTTTGATAATGCATCATGAATTATAAACATGAATCAGTTCTGGTTGGCAAAGAAAACAGTAAACTGTTAAGTGTTGCTGCCACCAGGTGGTGTCTACAAATAACTGTGTGCACAAGTATTTTCTGAGGCACAGGGACATAGATGGGATGCTAAAACTTCAGATAAACCACTGCTACATTACATCAATTGTATGAATCAGTAATGAATGATTACTTTTATATTTTTACACAGTAATATAAATATTTTACATTATATCCTGTAGATAGAAAGTATGTTGACTGTGCAGAACAGCCTCAGGCCGGCGTGATATGCTGTCATATAGATATAAACATAGCACAAAAAGTAAGGAAATTTGTGTTTGGTAGATTATTTCTTTGTTGTAACAATGCTTCTTGGCAATAAATCTTATACCGTTGGAAAGCCTGTTTATTTCCCTTTTAAATGGTGCCACATTTGTAAGGAACACGCATTTGTGGGATGAGCAGCCGAGGTGAGTATGTGGGTTGCACCCATGAAAAATATGCCAAATCTTCTCTGCTAATGTCAAACAGCTTATTCTGCCAGTGACTCTTGTTTGGTGTTTGGTGGATTGGATGATTGAAATTTGAAGAAACAAGACATTTAAAGGCAATTTAAAAATGTATTCATTTAACAAACAGGAGCCTCAGTAGCGTGTGGAAGAACCATACATAGCCACAACAGCCTGGCACCTCCTCCTCATGCCGGTTGTTGTTACCACAAAGAAATAATCTACCAAACACAAATTACTTTTTGTGCTATGTTTATAACTTTCTAGATAGTTTTCTAAGAGGGAACGCCTCCAGTTTCTTTGAAAGATAGAGGAGGAGAAACTCCCTTATGACATAATATGATTTTTTTATTCTTGTGATTAAAGAGTACAATAAAAACCATTTGACCTTGTCAAAATATCAAAAAATTGCTTTGAATTTTGTTGAGTATCCATGATGGCAATATTGTTTTAGTTTGTTAATATGGGAACATCATGAGGCAACAGGCTTTGCTGATAGAATGGCTTCTGTAAGATGGCTGCCCTTACAACACGTACAACACGTTTACATAACATGGCATCATGATTTTTGCTTTTTCCAAACATAAACTCATTTGGATTTAAAAGAAAACTGTCAACTCTTCTTCATTGCTCAGGGTCCGAGGTTTTGTGCCTCTAACATCACCTTTGTATATCAGCTTTAGAAACAAGTGATGTACAAATGGCAGCAGTGCCGACTTTGTCAGACCAAGTCACACCAGATAGACTTTTGTAGAGACTGTGTAACAGATCTGCTGAATCAATGAAGTTGAATTATGTGTGGACTTGTGGAGAGAAACAACAGCTTCTGACTGCCATCCCACTTCATTCAACAAAAGATGGTTGTCTTTGTTTGGAATTTATAGTGATGACTTGTTCTCTCTGTTGTATTTTCAATCAATAATTTTGCATTTTTATGTCTCACACACCTGCACAACAACATATTTGGCCTGTTTGTAGCTCTGTATGTGGTCCCACTTTTTCTGTGGGAAATAAATACAAAGTTATTGTCTGACTTCTTTTAAAGCTGAGATATTCAGGCAATTGGCATTCAATTTATTGTGACTAAGTTCTTATTACATTCTTGTAATTTAATCCTTGGTGGACGCTTCTTCGTTTTCTTGATGAGAGATAAATGAGTAAATCGATACCAGAGCGCCGTGGTAGCCAAATTGTTACTGCACATGCCACATAACTGTAATGTCCCTGATTTTAATCCGTCTGGTGACCTTTGCTGCATGTCGTACCCCTCTCTCTCCCCCTTGTTTCCTGTCCGCTTCTCCACTGTCAACTCAAAATGCCCAAAAACATATCTTTAAAAAAAGAAGAAAGAAAATCAATACCACTCTCATAACTGTCCATTACGTGAATATGTAGCTGGAAATGACACTTTGTAGTTTTATAGGGGATGATGTGTCCAGTAATAGTGCTTCCACCCTGTTTCCAGTCTTTAATCTAAGCTGAGTCACTGTAACCGGCTGCTGGTAAATTCACTGTACAGACATGTGAGGGTACTGATCTTCTCAAGAAAATGAATAAGCATTCAAAAGGTTGAACTATTCCTGTAATTCTGGGAAAGTTTCCAGAAAGCACATGCCCAGACCAGCAGTGGTGGTCTGGGCAGACAGGACTCACCTGAAAGTCAGAAAGCTGGTGTAGATAAGCGGGAAGAAGATCATGCAGATTAGGACTCTCCAAACAGGGTTGTCCACTGAAAGCTCACCACACCAGATCTGAGTCAGAAGAGCCTGGAAGACAGACATGTTAGCAGTCTGTTAGCAGTCATACTGTATCTGCAGCAATTAATACTGCTGAGATTAAATACCAATATACTCTAGAGAATTGAGAGTGTATGAAGTCTCATTCATCAAGTTAAATTCAATGATCATTTGCACAGTTTATCCATATTTGTGTTATTGGATGTAAATGCAATGATTCTCAGTATATTCAGCATTCATAGTGTAATAGACTAGAATCTTGCACTGTAAAGAAATATTGTTTTTTGTTGTTGTTTTTTTTATAGCTATAATAGCTTTTTCTACACCAAAAAGTTTTGTACTCAACATGTTGTGTGTCTTTGTGTGAAGTGGATGTTGTTGAAAGATAGAGAAAGAGTAGATGTTTTCTCTACCTGAACACCTGACAGAGCTACAAAATTCTTATCATCAGCCTCCAGTGCCAGCCTAAAGCATGTTGTCCTGCCCCAAGATGGTGACGCACGAACCAACAACCTCTGAGCTCGCTCCTCGTCACTGTTATAACACTCACTGAACACACCTGGGACACACACACACACACATATACATACAATGAAGACAAATGCTAACCTTGAATTATCTTTTCATCAGTAAAACCAATCATTATGTCTGTGTTATTATACCAATGGCATGTTCCTCATAGTGACTGGCGAGTGCTCGCATGTCCTCTGTCTCATCTGCATCACTTCCTTCCTCAGCCATTTTCTTCAGGATCTTACTGGCTGCCAGAGCAGCGGATATGCAGTCTGTACACTGTGCAATTACAAATACAGACACAGACAAGCTGATATACACACAATACAAAATTCATCTGTATACAGTGTAAGTGTTTTGATCACCTGCTCCCAGGCTATTTTAGCCAGCTCCTTATTGTTCTGGACAACAGCCCAAAGAAAAAGGTCTCTGCCTGGATCCCTCTTTGCTTCAGCGTTGTCCTCCCTGAGTGGAGCTTTGGAATCCGTCTGACTTTTAGACGGCTGGAGGAAAAGTGAAGGAAAGCAATGTAAATTGAATTAATTGCATGTTTTGGTGCAGGGCCTTAGCCAGGATTTTAGTAAACCTGATGTCATGAGTTTAATTCATCTCAACTTCATAAAATTTTGACTAGACACCAATTTGGATTTTTCTTATGTCTCTTTTTTCAGTTTCTGTACATTTCATCTCTCAATATGGTCTAAACACCTTCTCCACTCTGTCCAGAATAAAATTCTGTTTTGAAAATACTGAATTATTTATCAATTTATTTATTTGTTGGCCTTAAAGTATTCTGTTATAAAAATACTGGAATCAGATTAGAAAATACTGCAAAAATGTATGTTTCTGAATTATAGAATGTAAATACTCACAATTTATAAAAATCCATAAAATCCCACAAAAAACACCAAGGACACAACCTCATTGTCTTAAATACCACGTCCCTGATTTGCTGAGTGGTTATTTATAGTCCCAAGGGTTAGGGTTAGAGTTGTTACACCATATTCATTCAGTCACAATGTGTTTCCCACAGCTCGGTTGCCATTCAGTGTTTAAGAGAAATTACTGTAGATAAACAGACTCACTGACACTGATGTATCCTCCATGGACATGTTGAAGTCATTTGTTGCGGTGGAGGGCGGGTAGAGGTGCTGTGTGAAACTGCCCAGCAGGTGGCGCACCTCATCAGACACATGAGTCATAGAGATGCTTTCACTTTGCACTGCCTGAGCTCGAGCCCTGATGCCCAACACTTGCTTCATGCTGCTGTGAGAACTGTCGACCCGCTTGACAAGCTTGTGGAGGAAAAAGCAGCGGGGCAGCTGTTTGTAGAGGTCACATAGAATGTTCTCATTCTGCAGGAAATCACTCAGATTCACACCGTTCTCCAGCAGCAGACTCACAAACTCAGGCTTGTTGCCGACCAGGGCGGATTTCATGGCCCAGTGGAGGTCACTGGACTATAAGATGGGAACAAAACACATCAAAACACATGAACATCCTGAACATTATCTGACCACTGTTAGTTGTAACAGCATTTTTTTTTCAGGGCAACACATTTCTCTCATTTGATGTGGAATAACAGGATTTTGAGGTTATTTGAGGTTTTGGTATAGCAGTATGGGAAGTAGGGCAGTCTTTCATGACACAGTTTATAAGATTTTATGACACACTTGTCCTCTGCACCTCGTATCTTTTATGATACAAGGCTCAGAGAACAATTGTTTAAACAGCCTGTGATGGTATGTTTGTACTGTTTAAAATTTTTTGAGGACTGCAATAAACAAGATGTTTACATGAAAGTACATACAAATTCTGTAGTTGTTTTGCATGTCTTGCATTACAAATGTCCATATGGAAATAGTAAATTATGCAACAACACAATTGCGTCTTTGTTTTGACAAGTTTGAACGGCTTTGCTTGGAAACCTGAGCATGAAAAACATGACTGCACCTGCTTTCATTTTTGTCACATACAATGTTCTTTTTGGTGGCACAAAGGTTTACAGTATTTATTGTGTATGTTTAATGTGTGTCACATTGGGAACAAGAGGTTTTTTTAGAGAGTAATTTGTTCTACAACATTTATGAGGATCACCTCTCCTAGATGGTCTTGTCCTGTTAGCTCAGCACTTCATAGGGTTGATTTTCATGTTTTTCAATCAGTCCGTTGTACTTGTTTATTATATCTTAATAATAATGATGAGAATGGTTACAACACAGGGTCAGGTTCAGATGATGGCCTTTATATGTCAATCCTGCATCTGTGACGGATTGCTGCTGGTGTTGGTGTTGTATAATTGCAGACTCACCTCCCACTGACTTTCCTCAGTGAAGATCTCAGTCTTGGCTATGTCCACCCGGTTCCAGGCTATAGCCAGTTCCAGCTGCCTCTTCCAGGCCAATGACTCGCAGGTCCTCGAAGCTGAGTGGAGAATTTATATTGTATATTTTTGTGACACCCACAACCAATTTACATCAAATCAACAAACCGACTGCTGCAGAGCTCAAATTTTGGATCAACCATTTAACCATTTTGTCCTTAAATCACCAGAAAATTGAGATAAATGCTGCTTGCAATATCTCACAGCTCAAGGTGAGGGTGAGGGTGAGGTTTTTTTTGCCTGACCAACAGTTTAAAACCAGAAAATACTGAGTTTACAGCTCTGTAAAACAGAGAAAAGCAGCAAACCCTCAAATTTAAAAAGCTGGAACTAAATCAAGTTTGTTGTTTTGTGCGTTATGATTGACTTTAATGATTCCTCATATAAAATTTGCTGATGATAATAAAGTAATTGCTGCAACACAACATAACCTGAGGTCAGAGGTTTAACAATGCTAGATACCATGAAATGTTATCTGATTAGTTTAGTGCCTATTACTGGCGAGACTTTACTTACAAACAAAGATTCTACTGAGCAGGACAACTCCCTGGAAATCATTTTAATAATATCGATGGAGCTCAGTGATGGAAACTACTGTCTGTACAAAGCAGTTGAATCATCATGATCAAAACACAATGCGAATGTTCAGTATTGTGGACACATTTTCCATGTAGTGCACTTTGGCTCAGTATACTCATAATAATATCCATTAAGCTAAATGGGCGTGATCTATTGTTCTCAAGACTAGCATGAGGCAGGATGGATTTGCATATTTTTTATATGAATATATCAAATGTAATTGTCAATGTATCTGACTATATCTGACTCTTGGCACATCTGATACCACAGTCCAGTCTAAGAAGCAACATAATACCTGTTAAAACTTGGCACTGAGCCTTTATGTGTTCATGCACTGCAGTCTACAGTCAGTCTAGTCAGTTATTGAGTATCTGTGTGGAAACCATGTCCCCACCTTTAAGGAGTGCTTGAAGAATGGCTACATCCACTTCCCTTTGATTGTCCTCGCTTACTCTGAATACTGTCAGCAAGTGAGACATCCTGATGATGTCCTGAATCTGGCACAGAAAACAGACACAAGGTGTTTCACATCAAACTTTGCGTCAAGCATCAGTTGCAGCAGTTTAGTACGTTCAACTACCTGCTTGGTCCATTTTATTATCTTGAGGTCGCTGAACTTTTCGTACTCTTGGCCAAAGAACTTCTTTAACAACTGGTGGATGAGGGTGATAGTGACCCGGGTCACCGGCAGTACTGCTGCCTGGGCGATCACATCTGCTATCCTCCCCGAGCCCTCCAATATAACACATGGTGTACCATTCAGCATGGCGTTATAGATGGTCTGAAAGGAGAAACATACAGACGGGTGACAAATTAACGGAAAAACTGGTAGAGGCCTGAATGCCTGACCCCTACAGTGAGGGGATATGATGGCTCTGTTATGCTTTGGGGGGCATTTTGCTGGCATGGTTTGGGTCCACTTGTCCCCTTAGAGGGAAGGGTCACTGCAAATCAATACAAAGTTGTTCTGAGTCATCACCTCTATCCTATGATGAAACCTTTCTATCCTGATGGGAGTGGTCTCTTCCAGCATGACAATGCACGAGGGGTCACTTAATGGTTTGATGAGTATGAAAATGATGTGAATCATATGCTATGGCCTTCGCAGTCACCAGATCTCAACCCAATTGAACATCTATGGGAGATTTTGGACTGACATGTTAGACAGTGCTCTCTACCACCATCATCAAAACACCAAATGAGGGAATACCTGTTTGAAGAATGGTGTTCATCCCTCCAGTAGAGTTCAGAGACTGTAGAATCAATACCAAGGCTGATGAACACATTTATTCACTACTCATTCATTATATTTTTTTAACTGCAATGTCTACATTTTTCTATATTCTATCAATAATGTTGTAATGTGACATTCTGTTTACGCATTTCTTCACTCTAGTAGATCTTTACCTATAGTATGTACATTTTTTGTTTTATTTCACACTTGCTTTGGCAGTGTGAATGTATGTTTCCCATACCAGTAGAACCCCTTTGAATTAAATTGAATTGACAAAGACAGAGATGGAGGCAGGACACTGATGACTCACATCCAGAGTTCCTGGTCCTCCGTCCAAAACCACGCACACGACAGGGATGGTCACACCACTCTCTAGAGGTCAGACAATGAAACATCTAATTTTACAAACTGGACTGATAAAACACAATCAGATATGAGATGATATCTGTAACATCAGCTCAACCTTTGTTTCCAAGATGCTTTCTGGAGATGTATTTCTCCAGATGGCTTCGCAGTTCGATCTCCACCCCGTATTTTCCATGGGTCCCATCGTCCACCAGCAGGAAGTGCGTGTGGTTGTTGTCGAGGCAGGACAGTTGTCCCTGGTCATTGATGTCCATCGAGTAATGGGCTGGGAAACAACCCTGAGAGGGAGGAGGGGAAAAGATAGAAGAAGGCTATGTGTGGCCACAAGAAAGATGAAAAGCCAAGTGGGTAAATGTATTGTTTTGTACCTCTGAATGCACCAATGCCTTCCTCTTATGAATGATTCCCCATGTTGCCACTCCAATAGCCACGATCTGGCCCTGCATGGAGCCGCTGCTCAGAGCGTGATCCCTCACAGCCTGCCCTACATGCTTCATCACACCTGCATGGGTTCCACCAGTGATAATCCAGGCACCTGCATACAACACAATATGTGTCCAAAACATACCATATAGCCAGAAATATGAGAGATTTTATTTCAGATTGCGCACAAATGAGATCTCAATGTATCATTCCAAAACCATGGGCATTGAAGGAATAGGTAAAGGAATAGTTCATGATTTTGGGAAATAGACTTATCCACTTTCTTTCTGAGGGTTAAAGCTTACAAATGAACATGTTATATCTCGTTTGTTTAATCCCCTGTAAAACCACAACTTGTCATTTTTACACTTCTTTTTATGCTAAGCTAAGGTAAATTGCTGCTTGCTGTAGCATCATATTTAACGGACAAAGTGATATCAATCTTCTCATCTAACTCTTGGCAAGAAAGTGAATAAACAACCACTCCTTTGCTATAATAACAATAAATATATATATTATATTGTTATTATAGCAAGAAGAGTGCAGGCTATATAACAGCCTGCACTCTTCCAGGAAGAGACTTTGGACCCTGGAGCAATTTGATGGGAAACTTTTGGCACAAAGTTAGAAGCACACTGTTGGCTAAAACTTTAATGTATTAGGATTAAGATTTATTTTAAATGGAACAAAGAGCTATAGCTCAAACCAAAGACACAACTTCAGATCAAAAGTAAAAGTATCTGGACATGGACCACATACTTTACAGTGAGTACTACTGCACAGTATATATTGTATGCTAATATTTATAGTGTACTGTTTTTGCATTTTGTATGCAACGTAAATAGTCAACTTTTGTGCCAACAGGAAATGACACAGGGCATGTGCAGACGAATGTCAATCAAACTGTGACTTAGGAAAGCGACTGCTAATTAAAGCCATTCAAGAGGAAGCAAAATGTTTTCCAAATATTTAATACTTTGCTGGTTCTGGAGCTGCCTCATCACCATCTACAATTTGCTAAGAGTTTTTTTTTAGCTGCGAGTAGAGGTGGAAGTTACAGATCAATTTACTGATACAAAACAGTTTGTTGTCACTGACTATGTTGTTTGTATGTTTGCTTTGCAGTCTTTTAATGAGCTTTGATACTGTGTATCACAGCTGAGACTACAGCGTTACTTTCGGTCACCAGTGAGCTAAAAGCTACTCATTCATTCAGTGACAATAGTGATTCAGTGCAGTCAGTTCAGTTTGAAGATTCAGTCTTAAAGATTTGTTCGTACACCTCTAGCTGTGAGTAGCTTAATAGCTGTCAACTTTGAGTGCACTTAGTCACACAAATGTGAACACACTACTTAAAATTCAGTTATTTCAATTCAGAATTATCATGCGGTATAGAATGGGACATAGAAAGCTTAGTAAGACAACACTGCACTTTAAATAGCACAAGCTCTGAAAGAAGGAACCTTTGAGGTGTTGTTCATTGTACATTATATTTGACCACATATCATAAAACCTTTGCATGAATCTGAATGAAGGTGATAAAAACAGATGAGTTCCAAGATGTGGTGGTTGCAGGGACACACAGAGACTCCATAAATGAAAATGTACTCATAAAACACATGCAAACGCATGCAGAGTCTCTGGCTAATCATTGGTATACAACTCGACATCTCACACACACAATTCTCTCTCTGTGTGTCTCCTGGCTGACCTACCTGTTGTCTGGGCCATTTTGATAAGACCTCTGTGGAACATGTTCTTGAGATGAGCCTTCAGATAGAAGTTCTTGGCTCCTCCAGTCACTGATATCAGCAGGTTGGGAGGGGAAAGTTTCCACTGTTCAGTCAGTAACTGGTACAAGACCTCAGGGCTGGTGTCTGTGGACACTCGTGCATACTGAGAATGAACATAAATTAGTCATTCTGCCGAATCGGTGCCATTTGCATGTTGTAACTTAAAAATTAAACTTCATTCTGTGTCTTTTTTCAGCACTGTATCTAATAACACACGTTTAACCATTCAAAATGTGCAATGGTACATATCAGGCCAAATTCTTCATATGAGTAACAGGACTGAAAGTAACATGACTGAGTTTTAAGCATAGCATTAGCAAATACATGAAATGTTACTGCTAATAGAAATAACATTTAGCAAGTGTTTACCAAAATTGTCTTTAAAAAAACAAACATAATAACATCTAAGAAATAATTATGGAACAGGACTGAACGTTGAGATTTACGTTCTCTCTATTGTTTCTAAATGACTAAATTCTTCATATGAGTAACAGGACTAAAAGTAACAGGACTGAGTTTTTAGCATAGCATTAGCAAATACATGAAAATATAGCCACATGGCATCAATTTGAATAGCATGAGAACATTCAGCAATTTCAATTGGTTTACCAAAACTGTCTTTAAAAAAAGCCAACAACATAATAAAATCTAAGAAATAATTTAGGTAACAGGACTGAATGTTGAGATTTACATTCTCAATCATACTTACAATTTAATCAAATACACAGAAAATAGAGTGAAAGAACTTTCAAGAGACTCAAATGATGCTGCTTCCTGTTGATCACTGACTTTTGGAATGTCCCAAATTTTTAGAGGGAGGAATGTGTCAGGGTAACAGGAACGAGTGAAAACCCTGGGACACCACTAAAATCTATATTTTATCGAACATATTATGAATTTTCTGATGAGAAAATGTATTTTATGTCTAAATTGGAAATAGAGTCAAACAATAATACAAAAAAATAAGATTTCTGAAGGATTCAAATCTTTATATTTCATAGTGAAGTGTAGTGTTAGAGAGTGGGGATGGGCTAAAATCCTATTTTTTCAGCATTCTGGGTAGTTTTTATTAAGGTTTACATGATGTATCTTCAAATTGCAATTTAGACAAAGTGCAGGACACTTTTCTTGATAATATAATGTATTATACAGATACTTTTCATGCACATTTATGCATGTAATGTCCTCAAGATGGGAAAGGCACCGATACGGTGGAATACAAACACAGATGTGAAGGTATGTATATAGACATGCAGGGCACATGTTTACGTACACTCAAGGTAATGTTAGATACATTAATCAAGGATTGTTTCACCTTGCCAGTCTTCTGTCCCAAACCATTAAATCTGATGTCTCCAAAAGCATCAGTGGGCACTTCACGGACATGTCTGTGTATGTTCCACGAGTCTCCTGTGAAGTCCTCTGGCTTGATGGCTTCATCCACATGATCAGTCTTTGAGTAGCCACACTTACAGATATCCTCTCTAGTGAAGAAACACATGTGAATACTTAATTATTCAATATTAAACAAGGCAGTTAATCTACACAGCATTAATGGAAATGTATTTTCTCAGTGGACTGACAGTTTGAGGAAAGTGGAAACTACTGGAAACAACTAATGGATGCCATTAACATGTAACCGCCCTCACAGCAGCTGAGGGGGGGCGATGCCTCCTCTTGTATCGACACATCAGAGAGCAGATGGCATACTGCAGCAGGAACTACAAGATCAGACTTTCAGTCAAACACAGTACAGAGCAGCTCAGCCTACCTGTCACCTTTTTCAAAGAAGAAACATTCCTTCTTGTGGATGTTGTCCCTGATCCAGGAGGCAAAGGTGTAGCGCTGGAAAGAGGGTGAAAAAGAAAGGTGCTTAGAGGGACTGGCTGTGCTGATCGCCAGAGAATGAATCAGCTGTGACTCCAGCTCAGCCTCTCCCATCCTTGACGCAACATGGGGTCTATAGTGCACAGATCTACCTCCAGCTGTTCGTAGGCAGCATGACAGGAGAGAGTAGCTTTTGCAGTCAGTGTTGTGGGAGCTGGCTAGCACGCAGCACTGCATCAGTGATGTCAGAGCTGAGCTAAAGCTGAGCAAGCTGCTAAAACCAGACCTCTCACTTACAGGACAAAAAGTAGCCAGGCGCCCATCTCTGAATCAATAAATAACTGCATCGCTGAGAGAGGATTAATTACAGATTTATTCCAAAACAGCACTATGAAAGATCTACCATTTTAAAAATGTAGTGTAGTTTGTAAATTATTGATTGTACTACATTTTTGTACTACATTTTTTTTTCACAAAATGACACTGGTAGAAAGAAACAAAGTACATTCACTCAAGTATTTCCATTTGATTTACATCTCTTCTACTCAACCAATATTGTAGTTTATATATATACATTCATTTAACAACTATATTTACTTTTCAGATTAACATTTTACATATAAAAGAGATGATGAGTTTAGAAAATATGAATAATATACAAAACAAATAAAAGGAATCCTCACACTGGAAATTGTTTAATCACAAGAGAAAACGTGACAGACAAACACTGACTCACCTTTTCAATAAAACAACGCACTTGACTTACTCCAACTGTGTTCTGCTGCTGCTGCTTGATCATTTGCTCTGGGTGAACCTGAATCTCAGACTTAGGCAGCATTTCTGAGGGAGAAACAAAATTGTCATAATATCAGTTGTGACCCTCTGCTTGGAGAAAGTCTGAGGAGACAGGTGGTAGAGTGTGTATCTCGTCAGTTATAGTCTCAAAATCTATAAAAACTACAGAGCCTGGGACTTTAGTATTCTGACATATGCCTTTATCTTGCTGACTTTTGACCTGTTCTGCATTATCTCTACTCTCTCTACAAATGCCCCCTGGAATAAGCAGGAAACTATCAACTCCAACAAATGCAGTGCCTGATTGAAGACCTATACCTACAATAGCACATATTTAATGTCCACACTAACCAGTTGATTCAGTCGCCATTCTGCAGCTGGAATAAATCCTTCATGATCTCAACTGGACAGAGAGGCTATAATTGTCTTTTTATGTTGCCCTGTTGAATGGCTCCACCCTCACAAAACAATATTAACCTCCTCCCCTTGCAACTCCTGCCATCTACTGCCTCTGCTTGAAAAGATAATCACAGCAACACATTACCACCAAACCAAAGGCTAGTGGTATACATACATACATACTATATATATATATATATATATATATATATATATATATATATATATATATATATAGTATAAAAATATGAGCTGCAAACACTGACGTAGGTGACTCACCAGTTTGGTTCACCTGTCTGAGATTATTACATACATGTACCTTTTAGTGCACATATTTTCAGATCTCAAATGGAAGATAAGAAAACTCAAGCTCTCCAATTTTGCAAACATTACTTAAAAAATAAATCTACATACCCTTCCTGCTGCCTTCAGATCCTCCTTTTACTTGGATAAACGACAGCAACAACATGAAGTCGTTTCTGGTATCTGACTTGAACAACACAAGTGTGTGGAAGTGCAATGTTTCATGTCCTTCTCCAGGCATTACAGCACTTGTTGCCAGGCAACACCTCAAGAGTATTCAACGAGGGATCTTGTTACTGAACGGAGCATTCTCGTCAGCTGATGTGTAACTTCATTAGAGTGATTTAAAACTACATAAGTGTCTGTGTTTAGTCATTTCTGTGTGTGACTGCTATGATAATTATCATATCCCCCCCCCCCTTTTTGTATTGGTTTGTTTGAGTGTAGTTTTCCCCATTGTCTTTTGCTCATATGTTGCCTGTTTTCATATAAAATATAATTTAAAAAAAGATAATTATCTGTTTCCATCTGTTGTCTCATCCATTCTGATCCAAGTTGTCCCAAACATGTTAAAGAGCTGTTGGATAAGAAGAAAAAGAAGTGATGAGCATCCAGGAAATCTCTTCCATTACTGTCACTGTAATGTTACAATTTCTTTTGCTATTAATCAGTTAATTTGTTGTATAAAAGAGTATTTTGGGATGTATTCTGTAGATGTATTTCAAAGAAATATGCTGTGTATGTCATAACAATAAAGTACTCTATCTATCTATCTATCTATCTATCTATCTATCTATCTATCTATCTATCTATCTATCTATCTATCTATCTATCTATCTATCTATCTATCTATCTATCACTTAGAAAACTAAATAAATCTGTGCTTGTGGCTATGAGTTTCCTTTTTTAGCCATGCTAGCAGCTATCTGTCTGAAATATCTCAGCTATCTAACTGTCAGGTGGATTGTAATGATTTTGTACAGATATTCATGATCCTCAGAAGATGAACCCTACTGAATTTTCCTTGACAACTATGTGATGGCTTGCCATGAAATGTTGAACAGATACTCAAAGTCCCTGGAGGATACATTATAACAACTTTGATGATCCTCTCACTTTTCCTCTAGCGCCACCAGCAAGTTAAAGTTTTCACTTTACTGTGATACATCTTAACATCTGCTGTGCTTGATGGAGTGGCACAAAATTTAGTACAAACATTCATGGTTCTCAGATGAGATACTCTAATGACTTTGGTCATCCTCTGCCACGATCAGGTTAACTTTTTAGTTCTTCATTTGAATATCTTGACATCTACTGAATGCATTGCTTTGATAGTTGGTACACACATTTTTAAAAATATTTTTCATGATGTGTCGATTTTAGTCTATCCAATCAGATTCCTTATTTCCTGTAATTATTGTTATAAAATATAAAGACATTGCAGACTTCCAGATAAGATGTTGATGGGTATGAAACAATGATTTATGCATCTACTGTATGGAGTTCATGATAAAAGTATAAAAATAGTGTCTTCTTGGTAATACTGGTCACTTTTGAGAAAAGCAACTCTGTGGTTCTTTGATTTTAATAATTGTAACGTTTGACTCTATTAAGTTGGCTCCCTGCTAACACCACAGTATATGTTGGAGTATGTGTAAAGGGGTCAGAAGCTGGGTCCACCAGGTGCTGTAGAGGTCAGAGGAGTGTTTGCTCACGGGATGTTTGAGGGAAATGAATGTGTGGCAATCAACTGGCACAATGTAAAGGAACATATATTGGATACAAATTCCTGTTAGGAGGCAATAATCCTGTCATGTTCAGCAATCAATTTACCTGCTGAATACTGATTGTTGTTGTGAGTTAACACCACTAGATGTCAGCACAGCATCACTGATTGCAGCTCTTGCCATAACCTTGGAACATGTTGTAAGGGGACTTAAGGGTATCTCTGCAGTGTATTTGCTCAAATTTTAAACCGTACTGCAATACATTATTTGACTTGGATTGTGAAAGACAGTAACAGCTTTTTTAATAAGAAGAAATTAATGGCTCTGGGTGAGAAATGTAATGAAAGCTGTTGAATCAAATATGTGTTTGATTAAAACATGTAATAACATCTTGTGGGATATTCCTTTTAGACCCCTCCAGACATGGTTTAAGATGCTCTGCTTTGAATAATAATTTATGTTTGACATGTTTTTCCACAAAAACAGTATAATTGCCCGGTTTGAAATTCTTAAAATTATATCTACTCCTTTTCGTTTTTTGTCAAATCCAGTGTTGCGAATAAAATTAATTAAGTTATTCCACTACTTTTGGCGGCAACTAGTAATGTAACTAATTACTTTTTCAAATTAATTACAATTACTGAAATTTAAAAGGGCTTGTTACTTGTTACTTTTGTCTTGCGTGAAAATAGTAGACAACTGTGGAGGATAGACAAACGCACAAACAACACAAACACAACATCATCTGACCTTATTGTGTCTCAGAGCCGCATTATTTTTTGAAACGAATTACACTTTGGCATTAAAAGTTACGCAAAAGTTACTTTGCCTAGTAACACATTACTTTTATATGCAGTAATTGGTAAAGTAATTCAATTACTTTTTGAGAGAAATAACTAGTAACTAACTAATTACTAATTTTCAGTAACTTGCCCAACAATGGTCAAATCCACAATCTATGAATATACAAATATTATTCATGCCGCATATGTGAAACATTGAGAAAAGCCTTTCTTAGGCTCCAGAGGGAGCTGCAAATTTCCTCAAGTGTTGTCATTTGAGTCAGATGGAGATGAAGATTCGAGTTCAAAAATTAAAGAAAATCTGGGAGTGTGAAATTAAAGAGATAAAAATAGAAAGTTAGAGAGAAGTTAGCTTACCATCTCAGCTTGAGAATGGCTTGAGGATAAACTGTTACTAGCCATCATAACACACCTGAATCCCCAAACTGTCGAGGCCGAATTGCATTCTAGGTAATGTAGGTGCCATGTTTTGACAAGAAGAATGCACTGACTAAAATATACACAATATCTCTGGTTCTGCTACATCAATTTTGACCCTTCTTTTTTCATAATTTGTTCATTGTGAGTCCGACAGTGTTACAGGACTGCGATGTTAAGCATTCTTTTGTGGTGATGAGCAACAATGGCCAGTCTCATATTGAAACACTTCCAAATACAAAGTAGACAAGACAACACTCAATTCCCTTACATCACAATATTTATTCAACAATATACAGATTAATTTCTCTCCACATCTCAGACTTGTCTTCAGTTTTTTTATACCGTATTTATCTTGCTTCCACTTTTGTACATTTTTTATTTACAAGATTTAAAATAAGTCTTTCTCTCCATTTATACAACATCAATAGTACAGTGTTATCACATCTCCAGCAGCAGGGATAAATACAAAGGGGGGAAAAATGTTGTATAGAATCAATTCTGACCTCAAGAACAAAAATTTTGGTGTTGCCATTTTTAAAATGTGGCTTTTTGATAAACTCCTGAGACCTTCCAGACCCCCACAACTTTTTGGCTTTGAAAAGAAAAAAATAATAAATAGCTGTACCCTTAGACTTAACAAAAATAGCATTGTGTTGGATGTGACATCACATAAAAGTATTTCTTAAAAAGAGACTAAAACCCTGCATTGAGCGTATACACATCTGCACATCTATATATATCATTTCAATAACTATCTTGAGGAGAGAGGTGGATGGATTAAAGTGCATTATACTGTATGAAAACTAAGCCCACAGTTATCACATGCAGGGCAGGAAATGAACTTTGTCCACCAGCCACAGTGGCTAACCAAGTACAAATTAAATTTGACATTTTAACCATCTGCAGTATTTTTTTTTTTTTTTTTTTTTTTTTTTACATGTAACTGGACCTTATGAACATCTCTAGGCTTATAAACCTGCCAAAATGGATAGCAGATAAAAATTGTTTATTGTGTTAATTTCCTGCCCTGATCACATGCAAATAACACCAGACACTGAGGGATATTTGTTTATCCATTATTCTAAGTCAACATACGGTACCAACATGGCTGCTGGTAATCTTGGACAGGGGCACTCATATTAATGACATGAACACATCACCACTCAGAGGGGGAACAACAGGTTCCCTTGGGAGAACTTTGCGTGTGTGAATAGCTCAGCTTTATCTCTGGGGAACACCCCCAACTCTGAGAGTGATGTCCAAATAAGGAAATGGGCATCAGACATAACAGAGGAGCAGAGGAGAGAGACTGAGATAGCGATGTAACCGACCTATGCACTGGTATTTGATTTTTTTTTTCTTCCCAAAAACAAATAATTTAAAAAATATTTGTATGAAACAAATATTTGTAAAAAAAAAAAAAAAAAAACCCACTATTTGTGCCTTGCCAAATAATTTATTTGTATTCGGGCACACCCCTAGCGGTGAGATTGCAGATTGCAGAGCCAGTGTTTTATTTGTCTGTTCTGGGCTACTGTAAAAACATGGCAGTGAAACATGGCGGGCTCCGTGGAAGAGGACCTACTCCCTATGTAGAGAAAGGGTTCATTCAAAGGTAATGAAATTATATTCCATTATATTCTGCCAAGTCTGTTCTGCTAGATGCCTCTAAATTCTACACACTGGTCCTTTAACTTCCTCTGCAGAACAATGTGACAGAACACTTTGTTTTCAATAAGACACCAAAAACAGCCAATACTATTCAATTTGTAATTGATTATTTAAAAGTGCATTAGATTATGTAAAGAATAAAGATCACACATGAAACAAACTGTAACATAAATGAACACCTTAACATACAAGGAGACTGACAGATGATGTATTTCAGTGGAAGAAGAAGTACTTGGATCTTTTCATGAAAGTAGCGATAGTAAAATGTTACTTATTTATAAGTACAGAAATATTAGCGACAAAATGTACTTAAAGTATCAAAAGTAAAAGTACTAATCTACGTCCGCTTTGACAAAAGGCCACATTAACAGGCAGAAGGAAACCTGTGGATGACGGGCAGTTACAGCAGCGTGAAGATCAGAACTTCTTGTTGTGCAGCTCAGCGACCTGCCTCAAAGAGTCTCTTTGGTTTGAGCTAAGTCTTGTTTTTCTGCTCACTTCCTGCCACTGAAGACAACCATGGCTGTGCACCACCTACGAAGAAAGACACCATAAAAACAAATAATTATATATATCCACTGTAGGAGGAATCATGACCTGAATTTCTTCCAAGAATATCACCCAAATGTAGAAGAAAAGTATCAGTCATGACACAAGAATTTAATTCTTCTTTACTTCACACATACAGTACAATTGCTGTTCTAAATGAAAGCTAATGGATAAAAGCTCTCTGTACTGTTAATGTGTAAAATATTGGATGCTATACATATTTTAAAATAATAAAATAAAAAGGTTCACACTACATTGTCGATTTCTGCCATAACCTCGCTCGTTCTGTCCAGGTGAAGGTTTAGGACAGTGGTTTCCACCCAGGCATTATCTGTGTTCCTGCTGTCGTCCACATAACCCTCAAACACCTAAAACACAGTAACACCAAAAAAGATCACTTGCAAGTCAGAATCAACAAATAACAATCGTTATTAATTATCTAATTCATTTAGTTCATAAACAGTAATTCAATCTGAAGATTTGAAGCAGAGGCAGGGTGGATCAGTTAGTTTAAGTTGATAAGCGTCTCAACCAAATGCAAATATTTAAAGGTAGAAAATTCAGAAGTTTCCTGGGTACTAAACCAAAGCTGGTCTTCAGAAACCTCGGGGGCATTTGTGATTCCCAGATCTAACATAGGTCCACTAGGCCTCTCAGGTCACCAGCTGTGCCCTGCTCAAAGTTCAAGACTCGTGGTGACCAAGCTCTTGCTGACCTATTGGTTTTTTAAAGGACATATTATGCTTTTTGTGGTTTTCTGTTATTTTTATACTGTTATAAACGATATTGCTCCTTTGGGACATTCTATTCTATTCTTTAAAGACAAAACAAAGTGTTGAACAAACCTACCTTTGTTCCCTCCGATACTTTTTCATTTAATTTTTCATACAATTTCTTCCCCATGGTTCTCTCAAGAGTCACTGGCAGGTGATGAGCAGATTCGACAGGTCCCTGAATATTTAAAAAATGACAACTAAGCAGCATATTTTAACAGCTCAAACAGGTAAACCACCTGAAGTGAATGAAACAGTAGGACTCACCCCAGGTAAAGCCAAGGTTTGTTGGTGATCGTCTCCAACTGCCAGAAACTCCAAAACAGATCGCTCGCTGTCTCGCTAGCTAGAAAAACAAGTTAGAAATTCTTAGATCATGCATTGCAAACATGTGGTAGTGAAGACAACCTTCTTCGTAGCACTGTAAAGACACAACTTACTGTGTGAGCACAAGGTCTACATGCAGATTTGGACCCAGGTGGCTGAGTGCACCTCGTCCCCTGATGCCCGTCCTTCCTCCTGGGTTTCTAGTGACAGATGAGAAATTGGATACATATTAAGACATCAAGACATGCTTGTAAGGTTATTGTAAGTGCTATTTGACACCTGGTGCATCTTATCAAGTATCATACCTGTAATTATCTAAGGGTTCTGATTCTGATCTGTGAGGAGAAAGAATAAATGAAATATGAGAGTTAAGGAGATAGAAGGAGGCTTGTAATTAGACAGTGGACCCAGAGTTAGGTCAGAGGGGTCAGTTATTCAAGCAGGAATTCATGGATCACTCAGGACCATTCACGATCCACTATTTGATTCAAGATCAGTTGTACAAATCTTTATTTTTACTGGAAAATGTTTTATTATCCTGACAAAATCCCTCGTTATGAATCATCTGAGCTGCAAATATATCCACACACCAACCCTAATAGGAACAAAGCCTTATGTGTGGTCTTCTCATAGTCAAAACATACCCATCCAAATGGTCTGCACTGTCCTCTGGGGTATAACAAGTCGGCATGTATGAGCTGAACTTGACCTAAAAAAAAGACGACATTAAAACAAACTGGATCCAATATTAATTTTATGCAGTAAGGACCAGCAGTTGGTGATTTCATGATGGAAATTTATGCTATATACCTCCCATGGCACCTTCTCATCAGGCACCGGGAAGCGGTTAAGTTTGCTGTTCGGGTAGTGCAACTGACGGGCATTCACATGGAAGCTGTCCTCTTTTTCAGTTTTAGGGGACTCACTGTCTGTTGTAGCTGATGCTGCATGAAAGAGGAAAACGTGACAGGAAATTTGCCATGTCACATATTTGCAAAATTATGATAAAAATATGCAAATTAACATAAATAAAAGATGAAGAATTTGGTAGCTGACTCGTTGCTTGTGTTTCTTTTGCTGCAAAACCCTGAGATTTCAGACTGTCCATAATCCACTGCTGGTTTTTGGTTGACTGGCCAACCTGACGAGACAAAATAAAACAAATACTTTTGATGACTGCATATACAATGCTACAGGGAACATCTGGACATAGAATTCATCAAACACAAATGGGTGTACCTAGAAGTGTGTTATCTCTTCTCTGTGTCGTGTGAAATGTGACAGACACAGGTGCAACGTTAGTGATAATCACAAATAAGGTCACAACCTGCTCCTCTAGTCGGGCCAGTCTTTTCATCATGGTGCCAGAGCTCATCTCCTTTTCCCTCTCCAGCCAATCAGTAATGGCAGAGATTCTGAGGAAACAGAAAAACACAGTATGTTTGTCTGGCATTTGTTGAATGTCACTCCCAGACTGTATAATGTTATATACTCACTGTGTTTGGTAAAAGTAGGATTTGGCCTGATCAAACCTTAAAAACTAAAACTATTGTCTTGCATTATAGCGATAGTGTGACATTTTAGGAAACATGCTCAGTCACTTTTTTGCATGAGTTGTGGCTGGTTAGCTTATTTTAGCATGAAGACTGAAACAGGGGGAAACAGATAGCCTTGCTCCGTCCAAAAAAAAATTCCCTGTTTCCTGTCTTTATGCTAAGCTAATCTAACTGTCCCCTGATACTACTTTCATATTTAACAGACAGATATGAGACTGGAGTTGTGTTTTTGTCCACATGAGAAATTGTAAGTCCAATACTTATGCTTCTTTTATCTCTGCTTTTGGTTTCCAACAACTCCTCAGGGAAATATCTGGCTGTTAAGCTGCTAGATGCTCTACTATGTTCACCGGCTAGTCACTAACTTTGTCTGTTTGCCATTTGGTGGTGAGCAGGTAGTTTGCAGTGAGTTCATCAGAGCTTTTCCATAAAAAAACAGCTGCCAACTGGAAATTAAGCTAATGAGAGCAGTGAGACTGAACAAAAACAGTACAGTAGTGAGCTGTAAAACCAAAACAATGAGCCAAAAGATGCCAAAACACTCTGCAGAGCTGAGGGAAACTGCAGAGTTGGGTGATAATTATCTGTTGGTTTGTCACTACAAACAACAAACCTTATCACATTATACATAATAATTGGACCCAATATTAATATAAAATTATTGATTAGTGCTGCTTTAAAGTTTAATTTCAACCAAATTCATTGCAGCTATTTTCACTGAGGGCTTAGCACCCAAGTGGGTTGCAAGATAAATCTGAGGTCTCACAGGATGATTAATGATTAAAGAGAATAAAAAATGTATTTGTTGCTTTTTAGTAGTAACGTACAGGATAGTTTCACCACTGTGTGGACAAGGGATGTAGACACCACTGCCTTTAAAGGATTGTTATGCATCTACACTGGGCTACTGTATATTTCTGTGTCAGTTTACTTTTTATTTGTGTCCAGGATGCGTTGCTCCATGCTCTGGTTCTGCTCCTGCTTTGTGGACAGCAGGTATCTGTCCTTTATCAAGGCCTCCCAGGACAACAGCTCCTCTTCCTCTGTCTGAGGAAGCTCATCCTCTGAAAAACAGGATGATAAAGATTGTTACATGCTTTTGAGTCATCTAGCTAATACTGTACATACACATACAAAATGCAATACAAACCAGAAAAGACACCACTATTAAACACCAAGATTTCTGCTGGTGCATCCTAAAGACAGACCTGTCTTTACATCACATGCAACTGTGGAAAACACTGCACTGGTGAAATGGCAAGAACTCTGGAAAAGACACTGAATGAACAATGAACACAAACACCAGACTTAAACCTGTTCACAACATCAGCTACGAAGGGGTCGAGGTCATCGACCAGGAGTCAGTGGACAACCGGAGGAAGATCAACAAGGACACTCACATCTGACACCAGAGACGACCAAAGTGACATATATATATATAGAAAAGGGACAAATACAGAAAAGCATCAATGAACTCAACAAATACTCTACAGCCATGCTAGCAGCTCTGTGAGGCTGTACTTAGGCAAAGTTCTGCTTTAAGCTAAATGCTAGCATTTGCATAATAACATGCTCACAATGACAATGATAACATGCCACTCCTAAGCAGGAATAATGTTTACCATTAAACACCATTGAAACCTTCATCACTGAAAATTTAGACCAGATGATGACAACAAGAGTGATATTTCATCCTGAGGGGGACATGAATGTGTCTACCAAATTTCATGGCAATCCATCCAACAGTTGTTGAGACATTTCACAAAAAAATACCGAAATAGATAGATAATTAAATTATGTAACAGTGGTTTTTGAATGCAATGTACAATGTTAAATCCAGTTTGATGAAATATATAAAAGAGACAAGTGTGGGGATTAATCGAGGGATGTGAAATGTTAAGTCCAATTTTATAACAGCACAGTTCAGCTGTATTTAGGGCATCAGCTTCTGGAGAGAAGTGTCTGTATCTGCTGGTGGAGGTACATGAGGTGGTTTAACAATCGACAGACTGGCATTGCCACCCTAGAGCCAGACTGCTAGCATGCCTAAAAACAATCATGTAAAAACTCTCAAATAAAATTAAAAATTTGTCAGCTTCATCAAAGCAGTTCTAGGAACGAGGTATTTTTTTCTGCAAGGACTTGACTAAAAGTGACAATAATCTATCTCATTCATGCACATTGGTCTAGAATCAGTATCATTTTACAATAGGCAGAAATGAATAATACAATACTTACTGAACTCTTTGTATTTGATGGGGGGCTTGTGCAGCACCACGTTCCTGATGAAGAGGTAAAGATGACTGAAGATGATAAAAGGAGGAGGGGCAGCAGGGCGGCTGTGATACTCCTTAATTAGCTCATATCTTTGGAACTTCCATATCCTGTCTGTGTTGTCTTGTACTTCCTGGAACGTAAAGCTACACAGGAACACAAAGAGAGATAGTGGTGTTGCACTGGTTTTATATGTCTTTATTAAACTAACAGCAGGTTGGAGAGAAAATCTCACACCACTGAAATTATGATTGATTTAAGACACAGTGATGTTGAGGAGAACTCACTTGAAGATAGCTATGAGCAGGTTGAGCAGCAGTATGTTGGCAAAGAGCAAATAAACACAAAGCATGATGATGGTGAGCCACTGGGGGAAGGCCGGTGTTTGGTTTTCGTTCAGCACTGGACACTTGGGCTTCAGAGGATCGATGCCATCCATGCTGCAAGAGTTTATGTCAAATGTAGCATCTGCAGACAGCAAAGAGATAAGAGACGACCAAGTGTGAGCCTCTTAAAAGCTTAAAGGGTGAAGTGTCCTGTAAGAGAAATGTGTCACAGTGTACCAACTACAAAGAAAGTTAGTATTATGTTCCATCTCCACTCACAATCAATATTTCTAGGAAAATTCCCAAATATGATCAGGTATGGCTCGTAAACAGCCCCCCGGATGATCCAGTCCAGCCGATTGTCATTGTGGATGAGGATGCCTTGTTTGGCCACACCGTACGCCACCACACAGGTAGTCAGCATGAACATGAAGAAAAACATATCCATCATCTGGAGGGCAGAAAAAACATTGGTTACAAGTTAGAAACACTGAAAAAAATGGACAAAAAGTGTCATGTGCTTTATGTACGGTTGAATCAATTAGTCGATAAGTTGTTTTGTCTATAAAATGATAGAAAATAGTGGAAAATGTCAATGACTGTATCCCAAAGCAACAGATGCAACGTAAAATGTCTTATTTTAACCCTAAACTTAAGAGACCAGAAAATATTTATATTTAAGATGTTGGAACCAGAGAATTTTTTGCATTTTTTCTTAAAGAATGACTCAAATCGATGATCAAAACAGTCAAAATAGTTTATTCATTTTCTGTCGATCAACAACACCAGGTATTTAGATATTTCATTTTCAGCCATTGGGGACTTAGTCAGAGATTTCTTACAAGCCATTTTATTAAAATTTTACATTTAATACTTAATAACTTAATAAAGTTGCATTCGTCCGTATATACGCTGCCAAAAGCATCACATCTATAAACTTTGCAAGGGCAAGTTTCAGCACTGAAAAGGTTGTGGTTAAACACACATCTCATCTTAGTGGTTTGACTGACTGAAATCCAGTCTGGTGGCAGAGAGATCAACTGCAAAACTTGGTTAAAAACCATTTTCATTTAACGCAAAGAGCACATCTCATCTGCAGACACCAGATGGAGGCCCAGTGAGGCAGAAGCCTCTTTTTGTATTAGATAAAAGATGTTCATAGCATTTTGTGTTCTGCAGTTACTCCAACATTACATCAGGCCAGTATTCATTATGTTTGTATGTAACCCTTGTGTGCATCCTCTCACCATCCTTCTGATTATGATGATTTTTGGTCCCAGAGTTCGACTGATGGTGAAGATCGCCATGAGACGGAGGCAGAAGACCACAAAGTCGATGCAGAGGAGGATTTTACCTGTATAGAACAGCTCAGTCGTCAACCTGAAATAGAAAAACATGGTCATTGAACAATAATGCAGCAGCCATGGGGCACTTCAGTGCCCTAAAGTGTTTGTCTGGGAGGAAGGAAACTTACCTAAATGCAAAGCCAATAATAAAGAGGATGATGGACAGAACGTCTAAAATATTCCACACATCGTTAATGTACTTCCCGGCTTTCCTCTGAAATCCATAGCCATCAGGATCATGAAAGAGCTGAGATAGAGAAGACAAATTGATAATGATGCAGTGACAAATATTTCTTGGAGTGAATCATACTCCATAGCATACCCCTTGGGCAAGGCCAAATACTTCACATTTGCTCTGAAAAGAATAACACTAGTAATGTTTGAACAAATCAGATGAAAACTAATGACCTTGATCATACCTTTATAGAAAAAAGAACGAGACACAATGCTGGCATCTACATGGATATAAACTTGCTCATGCAAATTGTTTCTAAGTTATTTACTTATTAAGTATTTAGGGGGGGATTCACAATGCAATTAAATGTGGTTAAGTTGAGTCCATAAGACATTGGACATTTGAACTGTCTGTCTTGAACTGTCTTGCACTTTAACTTTGGATTTCTGCTCTTCTTGCTGAAGTTTTTCTCAGTGCATGAAATCGTTTAAGTCTCCAGAGCAGCTCTGCTTCTAAGACATGTTTGCTTGAGGCTGTCAATAAACCATTTAAATAAAC
Organism: Thunnus albacares; assembly: GCF_914725855.1. NCBI lineage: Eukaryota > Metazoa > Chordata > Actinopteri > Scombriformes > Scombridae > Thunnus > Thunnus albacares. Next base: position 17,922,890 of record NC_058116.1, read on the forward strand.
CGTTAAGTTTTTATGCTGTGATGAGAAAACCAATGCAGTAAATCAACACTATAGTTTAAAATTTTGAAAAATGTTGCAATCAGTGATGTCAAAGCAGGTACTTGTACATGTCTGTGTGTCAGCAGTCTCTCACCTGTCTGACCTCCTCACACGCCAGAGAGAACAGCCAGATGTAGAGCAGCACCTCTGCAGCAGACGGTGTGTCCTGGAAGTCGATCATGAGCACCCAAGCGAACAAGGTGAGGAAGGCATGGTAGGACACTATGTTCCAGTAAAACTTGACCTGCGGAGAGGTGTACAGGTAGACCAGTTTGGACAATCTGTCCAGAGGCTTTGGGTCCTGCAGGCTGGTGGGGTCGCTGTGGACAGAAAGTGTACAGGTGTTCAAGAGACAACCTGATGGTGAACTGGTTATTTTCCACAAGTGACATTTGAGGCACTTGAGAAAACATTTCCGTGTTTTTTTTCTAGTTTTCAGCTAATCAACTTGCTTACACCTCCAAGTTAGGGTTAAGGTGTCTATAATCTCTGAAGTGGTCACACAGTCAGATAGAATCAAGGTAATTTGTAACCCATGTATTAAATGTCTACTCACCGGCCACAAGGCTTTGTTCGAACTACACTTCCTGTCACCTTCTCCACTGTCTTCGACTCCTCCCTCTTCTCATTTTCCCTCTGGATGAGCTCGTCACGTCTGTGGAGATTTATTGATAATTCATTAAGAAACACTTTTGAACATCTACAGATGTGGTACAAATGGTAGCACAAATATGTTCACATATGTAAAACCCTCATCAAAAACCCTTAAAACAAATTTATACACGAATGTAATTGGGATAAAAAAATCCAAACCACTTGCAGCTTCGACAATGCATCATGAATTATAAACATGAATCAGTTCTGGTTGTCAAAGAAAACAGTAAAATAAGTCTTATCTAAGCGTAGATAGATGGGATGCTAAAACTTCAGATAAACCACTGCTACATTACATCAATTTTATAAATCCGTGATGAATGATTACTTTTATATTATGTACACAGTAATAGGAATACTCTACATTATATCCTGTAGATAGAAAGTAAGTTGATTGTGCAGAACAGCCTCAGACCTGCATGATATGCTGTCAAATATAAAACTTTCCATACATTTTTTTAAGAGGGAACGCCTCCAGTTTCTTTGAAAGATAAAAGAGGAGAAACTCCTTTATGACATAATATTATTTTTTAATTCTTGTGATTAAAGGGTACAATAAAAACCATTTGACCATATCAGTAACATTTTATAATACAGCCTGCGTTTTATGGTGTAACTTTCTATCATTTACCATGTAATTTCCTGGAACTTACAGTGTAACTTCCTCGTATGAATCAGTACATATGTGTATGTACAATGAAATCAAATGTTTTTGCCCTTTGCTCATGGCAGTTATGATGTAACTGCACTACATAATCCAGCCCACCCCCTGTTGTTACTATGTACTTATAGAGTAAGTAGTCTGTACTTACCAGTATGACCAAGAGAAGATTGTGAACTACATGATCCAGCCCATCTGCTGTTGTTACTATGTACTTACAGAGTAGGACTGGGAGAACAGCACATACATTGTGGTTTCTGTGTAATTAAAGAATAAAATCATTAACTACCTGTGTACCTTATTATTGTGTAATTAAAGATATACTATGTATATTATTACATTACTGTATTGTTATTTTTTCATCCTCAGATTACAATAAAATCCTTCCATAGCTGTGCACTTGAGAGAGGTAAGTTTGCATGAGCTGCTGCAGTGTTGGACCAAAATGGCTGCTAGGAGCTAATTTTCAAAAGTATAGACCCATTTCTCAACTTGTTCTTATTCAAAAGCATACAATGAAGTAGAAGACATAAGCATAATAAATCTCTGGAGTGTGGGTGAAGCTTGCCTGCCAAACACACATGCATGAAAAATGATTGTCATAACTGCCGTGAGAAAAAACATTTGATTTTATTGCACATATACATATGTACTGATTCATACAAGGAAGTTACACTGTGTGCTCCGGGAAATTACATGGTAAGTGACAGGAAGTTACACTGTAAAACACAGGCTGTATTATAAAGTGTTACCCATCAGCTTTAGAAACAATTGATGTACAAATGGCAGCAGTGCTGTCATTTGTGCTGAGCTACTGTAACAGGCTGCTGGCAAATTCACTGTACAGACATGAGAGGGTACTGATAATCTCAAGGAATTAATAAGCACTCAAAAGGTTGAACTATTCCTTTAATTCTGGGAAAGTTTCCTTCCTTTTTTTCACAGCAGTGGTGGTCTGGGCAGACAGGACTCACCTGAAAGTCAGAAAGCTGGTGTAGATAAGCGGGAAGAAGATCATACAGATTAGGACTCTCCAAACAGGGCTGTCCACTGAAAGCTCACCACACCAGATCTGAGTCAGAAGAGCCTGGAAGACAGACATGTTAGCAGTCTGTTAGCAGTCATACTGTATCTGCAGCAATTAATACTGCTGATATTAAATACCAATATACTCTAGAGAAATGAAAGTGTATAAAGTCTCATTCATCAAGTTAAATTCAATGATCATTTGCACAGTTTATCCACATTTGTGTTATTGGATTCAGCATTCATAGTGTAACAGACTAGAATCTTGCACTGTGAAGAAACATTGTTTTGTTTTTTGTTTTTAGCTATAATAGCTTTTTCTACACCAAAAGGTTTTGTACTCAACATGTTGTGTGTCTTTGTGTGAAGTGGATGTTGTTGAAAGATAGAGAAAGAGTAGATGTTTTCTCTACCTGAACACCTGACAGAGCTACAAAATTCTTATCATCAGCCTCCAGTGCCAGCCTAAAGCATGTTGTCCTGCCCCAAGATGGTGACGCACGAATCAATAACTTCAGAGCTCGCGCCTCGTCACTGTCATAACACTCACTGAACACACCTGGGACACACACACACATATACATACAATGAAGACAAATGCTAACCTTGAATTATCTTTTCATCAATAAAACCAATCATTATGTCTGTGTTATTATACCAATGGCATGTTCCTCATAGTGACTGGCGAGTGCTCGCATGTCCTCTGTCTCATCTGCATCACTTCCTTCCTCAGCCATTTTCTTCAGGATCTTACTGGCTGCCAGAGCAGCAGATATGCAGTCTGTACACTGTGCAATTACAAATACAGACACAGACAAGCTGATATACACACAATGCAAAATTCATCTGTATACAGTGTAAGTGTTTTGATCACCTGCTCCCAGGCTATTTCAGCCAGCTCCTTATTGTTCTGGACAACAGCCCAAAGAAAAAGGTCTCTGCCTGGATCCCTCTTTGCTTCAGCGTTGTCCTCCCTGAGTGGAGCTTTGGAATCCGTCTGACTTTTAGACGGCTGGAGGAAAAGTGAAGGAAAGCAATGTAAATTGAATTAATTGCATGTTTTGGTGCAGGGCCTTAGCCAGGATTTTAGTAACCCTGATGTCATGAATTTAATTCATCTCAACTTCATAAAATTTTGACTAGACACCAATTTGGATTT